>NC_142647.1:43951893-44254924 GCF_053813885.1 Theobroma cacao
GTGCACTTTTAGAATTCCTAGAGAAGCCGGTAAGCAGGGGCTCACACGCCCACAACTACCCAATTTTTCGTCCTATATAGCAATGCTATTAGCTACATGCTGGGCGGTTCACCAATAACTGAGAAAAACCAAGACTCCATCCAATGTCATGTATATAATAGTAATATACCATGCATGTGGCTTTATCCTATTGAACAAAGCTAATGACTCATTACCAGCAACAGCAACAAGATTTTAGCTATTTACAGAAAAAACAGAGTATAAATCCACATTCTTGGCCACGAGTTCCCAACTTTTGGACCTCATGGTTTTGATGCAATGGTCAAGTGCCCCTTTAGAGGGACTAAGTGTCCAACCAATCTGAAATATCCATCACGTGATTATTATAATTAGAAAGTGCATAAAAATATGGGTAATTAAAGTAATATTTAGATTGACTCTTATAAAGGGCATTTGATTCTTAATCTTTATAGAGACTATACCTCTTTTTAATTTCACTCACAATTAATTTGATGGTTAGAGAGGTGAGTGGGAGCCATGTTTCAACTTCTCTCACAGCTTCTGTCTTGCATTTTTCGATCTAACTTGATTACAATGTTGATCTCAGAGTTAGATTTCAGGTGTAATTAGATTAACTTAAGTAGGATTTTATTATAAGCGTGATTATCAAATGAATTATATCTAACTAGTAGTCTAATGACTATTGGAAGCACATGCTTTTTTTTCAAAATGGTCTAACGAGATCTAGTCCTACAAGTACAAGAGATCCCCCAACATGCCACCTTTGATTCCCTTTGAATTCATCCTTACCTTTGTAGCAAATTAAATGGGCATACAATGACAAAATGACTAGTCATGCCAAGGAGAGCTATTGTCATAATATTTGTAGTACATGGGGAACTGTTGGTTTCATTGGATTTGCTTTGACTTTTCTAAAACCTCCGATCTTATTTTAGAAAAGGGTTAGAGAAAAGAACAGGAGAAGAGAGCTACAACCCACTTTTTAGTCAAAAGAAACAAGATATGTTTCCCCTTGCAAGCATGGAAAATAATGGCATGTTGGGTAAAGGATGAAGAATTTCTGCCTTCTTCCTCTCTCTCAAAAAAAACCTTGTTACCGACAAATGAAAAATGTGGTGTATCCCTTGCTCGGCATCAGTTCACGTGGTAAGCACATGATTTGAATTATACTTCCGAAAACGCGTTTAAGGGGGGCGGGGGGGACAAAGCTCCCAACCCATCATTAATTTTTTGAACAAAAGTTAATCCAAAGATCAACATTACCACGTGTGCTGCTGCTTCTTTTACACAGGAGATTGCATAATCCAATTGAAAGGGTCCATTTTTCTACATGAACCAAATGTTAAAAGGAGATTAAAGACATCTAATCATGATTAAAACGCGCCTATTTTAATCGATAATCATTTTTATACGGTACGGTTTTAGAATATGTACTGCCAGTACTTACATCTTCTGGACCCGCTCTGTTTAGCTCAAGATAACAACCTTATTACTAGGGAAGATGCCAAAACTTGAGGAACTCATTTTTTCTGCATCGTGGACTAAAGCATATGTAGCCTAGCTAGTAGTAATTACCACACTATCCATCATATTCTAGAGGTTTCCATCTTTGTTAATAATATTATACTATATAAATGTAATTATTATAATAATATTTGACTTTTGTGAACCTGCTACTCCTAGAATTTTCATTCTTTTTCAAAAAAAAGTCTTCAATGGTAATTTTAATCTGTCCTTTAGATATATTTTTTACAATTAAATAGATCTTGAGACTGTAATTTGCAATTTTGAATTGCCATCTTAATACGAAAGTGACGTAGTTTACGGAATATAATGAGATTATCATGTATTATTTTATTCCATTGTAAGATTTAAAGAAAGGAAAACTGTATTTCCCTTCATCTCACGATCATTTGTCTTTTAAACGAAATAAATTAAAAAAATACATATAATAATTAAAAATATCATAGATATGAAACATGTATGTATGGAAGAGCATCACGTCATGTGGATGGGAAAAGGACTTGTCAATATAGAGCTTACATATGTAAGTTATGACGCATCCAGTGAAGGGATGCTGGAAGAGGAGTGGGTGGTGCAGAATCCAATTAAACAAAATTGTGGTGCTGAAGCTGAGATGGACTCTTCAATGTTGTTCCCTTTCGAAAGGTTAAATTGTCATCCAACTTAGTCAAACTTAGGAAAATAATAGAATTGGAAAAGACACATGATATGGAAAATGACTTTATATGGTTCTCTATTAAATATTAATCAATTTGCTCATCGTCTTAGAAAAGGATTAGTCTTGCCAATGGCCATATCATGACCTTGATGATATTAGAAAAATGCACCAATGATTTAGAAGCACATTTAATCTCGAATATCCATAGATCTAAACAAATAAGACTCTTAAAAGTGAATATGAATTAACGTAAGTTTAACTTGTATCAATTTATTAAAGAATCATTTTACTTTCGCATAAAATATTATCTTAAATAGTAGAAAGAATCTCACATAATCTAATGAAGATTTTGAAAATACTGATAAAGGATTGATATCAACAAGGAGTTGTTTTGGGAGTGTCTTGGCAAAATCGATAAACAAGTAGTTGCTAGCTCGGCTGTTTAATTAGTTCCTTAATATTGCAAGAAGATTAGTGCTCATAGATGGCAAGCGTAGTGAAGAGCAAAGGAAAGAGATGGTCAAAAGCTAGTTTGACAAGGAATAATTGAAACATCAATTTTAAGTAATCATAGTAGGTGACCTAAAAGTTGTTAAAATTTCAATAATCAGCACAGGAATTATAAACTTAGGAAAATAGAGTACATATTTCTCTTTCTCTCCAAACATGGCAAGTTACATGGAGGAAAAAGACCTATCTACTTCGTCTAGCTTTAACAAAGAGATTAGATCCTACGTTACACTTCCCCCATATATCTTTTGCTCACATTATAACCTATCGCTAAGTTAAATTTATTAATCTAATGTAGTCCTTCAACTTCTCCTTCTTTGGAGCCATTGGCTTAGAGTTAGGAGAGTTTCATGGGACCTTTCTCAAAGCAGCTATGCGATCTAAGCATTAATCATGTCCAAAGAGGCTCCCATAATGACCCTAAGTTGTTATTGTCTTCCAGGAAGCCTGGGTTGCTCTGGTAGCTTGGAGGGCTGCTGATGAAAGTGTCGACGGATTGCTGGGAATTTGGTTGAGGAGACTGTGCCATCTCCACGCAAAGTAAAGCCACAAGGTTAGCTTGCTGCAACTGCATGTTGACTACTTCAGCTTGAGCTTTGGCTAACTGTGCTTGGAGCTCATTGACTTGCTTTTGCAGCTGGCAAATTGCCCCTGCACACCCATAAACCGGGTCTCGGATCCTTGCACTAGCCTCATAAACCATGCTGCTTACCGCATCAGCCCTTTGAGACTCTGGAAGTTCCTGAAAAATCCAGAACCACCACTCATTTAATTAGCATCTAAATTATTGACTATATTGAGAAGTCTACAACTATACCTTAACAACTAATCAAATCAGTCTGTTAACGAAACCCAAAAGTAAACAAATGAATAGGGCCTTAACTATGTCTATTGATGACTATCCGGAAAAGTGAAATATTATTAGTCAAGAGAACCTAATTCCACTCAGGTTACAGGAAATTTGATTTGGGAACTGTGAGCAGCACATTTTTCATGGAGTATAGTCAATTTCCTCATTCCATATATATGGAAAATGCAATGTGTAGGAGAAGTTAGTACGTATATATTTCTTGAAATAGTCAAGAGAGTTAACTTTCAAAAGAAAAGAAAAAAAAAGATAAGAGTCAGAGAGGCATTAGGAAGTGTCAACATTTTATGCAGAGAGTAGGGTCGTTTCCACATGCTGTGTCCGTCCCTATGTAAACAAACCATGTAACTCGCTTTTCAATTTGCTGTTCCAAATAAACTCAGATTTTATTAGATAGAAAACGTGGAGCTGCGTATTATGTTTAGACTAGTCATATTCTTAGCTTAGCCTGCAGCCTACGCCACTAGCCCCTCCATAAAGACTCTTAAACCCCGTTTTGGTTGGAGAGGATAGATTTTCCAAATCCAGCACTACTAGAACTTCTGACTCAGACAACAAGCAATAATACAGAGTGATTTACCATATGGTATGAACCAAATCTTACTTCTCTACAACATATTTTTAAGTTTTAGTTTTGATGAATCCATACTTAAACGAAAATAGAGGAGGAACAAAGTTGTTTAAAATGCACCCAAAAAAGAAGAACCACTAAATGACTTTTTCCATTAATTACTAGAGTATCTTTTTGTCACATTTGTCAACGCACTAAAGCAAAACCCTTTTAAAACCATTTCACACTAGTGCTATAGTAGCCATTCTCTCGCTGAGAAATCTCCTAGTACCAGAAGTAACAAAAGGAATAGTGAATGTCAATTTGCAGGGGAGATCATCAAGAACCCCAAACAAATAAACTACCTGCAAGAACTTGATTATGTTGCTAGCACCAAAGACGCGATGAGCAATGGTAAACTTGGCTGGTTCAGTAGGAGGAAAATAAGGTGCCAAGACACATTTATCAGCACACCTTCTCCTTAAAATCTTGCAAGCGGCACAAGGGCTAATAACAACCGGTGGAGTTGAAGTAGTAGTAGGAGGAGGAGGAGGAGGAGAAGACGACGAATTCGAAGAATTCGGAGAAAGAGATTGAGGAGAAGATGTAGTAGTAGTAGTTGTCGGAGGAGGAGGAGGAGTTGCTTCAGTATATTCCATCTTAAACATGAGTTTTAAGGCTTTTAGGTGCAAAGGAGAGAAATGAGGAGGAGGAGGTGGTAGGGGGTTCAATGTTGGGGTTTGCTTTTGCATAGAGGAGGGTATATTTATACCAGAAATGAGGCAAAACAGTGAGGTCATGTAGTATAAGACATGACATCATTAGCTCAAAATCTTTTAGGTTGCGTGGCTGGCTGGCTGCTGTGCTGTGTTTTCACCATACCCAATTTGTTTTTTCTTTAGTTCCGTTAGGTTCATGATTTTACATATTTTTGGCTTTATTGCGTGAAAAAATAACTCTTCTAGTTTGAAACCTCTTTCTCCCTAGCTTCCCTTGTCTATTTTACTCCTAAATACTTTTCCTTTTTTCTTCACAAGAAATATCCCCCTTTGATAAATATGCGAGGAAAACTTTAAACGTGGCAAATGGACTAAGCCTATCAATATGCATAAATTTTTTTTTCTAAAAAGTTGATTTTGTTAGTTTCGGCTACTCATATGCCATTCCAAATCTTTTGTTTATTGTAATAAACTTTTTATGATACTTTATCATATTAAGATCTTCTCAAAATTCCCGTTGTTATGGATTTTCTAGTTTTATTTATGAAGTCATTTGCTAATTAAACGAGGTCTTACCAAAATGCACAATCAATAACATAAAATATCTAAAAAAAAGTTAATAATTTAATTGGCTTATATCATTAGCAATGTCTACCATATCATTCCTTTCACATTAACTTTGCTTTAAGAGAGAAGTTTCTAATATGTTTTCTTTCCTATTCTCCCTTTACCAAAAATTATTATGATCTCAATGAACGTTTCGTTTTTCTTTGTAAAATTCTATGCCCACTGCCTAACTTCAGGAGTAATGGTTGTTCCAGAAAGAAAATGTTTCTTCTAACCCTGTCTCCAACTTTCTTGGACTCAAATCATACATTCATTTTCAAACCATATGATAGAAAAAAAAAAGTCATGCTTTGTAATCACCCATATGCTGAATTCTTATGCCAATACCCCTTTCAACACGTTATTAACGTAAAATTAGGGTATCCAATTCTCTCAATCATAAATGTAATTCATATTTACGCCATTATCTTTTCAATTTTTATATAAAAGTTTCAAAGGTGAGAAGACATTAAAACGTATTATTAGAGCTTGATTAACATTATTTTTTTTATCAAAAAAGAAAGAAGAAAAATAAATAAGCCAAATTATACTCAACTGGTCCACAAATAACTACTTCTTGGTGTCCCAAATTCCAGAAGGCCACGTAGCTAAAGTCTTTAGATTAAATCAGTTGAGACCGGTTTCCTTTGGCGCCAGTTATTGGGGTTGCTGCCCCCTACATCAGACAATGCCATCTTTCTAACCCCTTAACAACCACCCAATGACCTGCCCACTTTATGAGAACGACACTAGATTTTTCATTTTTTAACAAGAAAAAACAACTTAATTCTCACAAAATTTCACGTAAATCCAATACATATGGGCCAACTAAATACGATCTTGCATTGATAAGTATACTTCAATGCACGTGAGCCAAAAAAAACAACAAGGCAGCTAGAAGAAAAAAGGAGCAAAAGTTGGTAAAAGCCGGTTGGCTCGATGTGCACATGAAGATAGAAATAAAGAAAATTTTGGATAACAAGTCTTAAGCTGTCATTGTATTTTAAATATGTAATTTATTAATTGGTGTATAATCTCTCGTCTAAAGAGTAGAATTCAAATCTCCTTTCTCCAATTAAAAAAAAAGTCTTAATTAAGCTGCCATTAAGGATTGTGACATCTCTAAACCTTTTACTTAAAAAAAAAAGGAAGAAATCCCTTTTAATGGTTATTGAAAAATCGAAATCATTGATTACTTTATAATTTAAGTTGTAATCCTAAGTGACCAAAAATTTCCACCTCATGGAAAGCAAAAAGGGGAAGAAAAAAAATGTTAAAGAAGCTTTCAACTTTGCGGTGGAGAAGTAGTTAGACTACGCAAATATTCTTGGCAATTCCACCTCCACTCCCACTAGTGTCTCAAAAGAGTCTTTTGCGTGTGGACCATAAGGCCACTAAAGAAAATACACCCAAGCCAGCTTTGGTTTTGGTTTTACTCTTGAGGAACAAATTAAGACATTTCTTTTAATAAAGAGTGTTCTAATTGATAAGTAGCAAGGCAATGTAAAGTGTAAACACAAACAGCACTTCTGTATCCATATCCCGCCCAAATGCGACAAAGATATTTTGATAAACAAAAGGCAAAATTGCATTAAATTAACCATTGTTTTGTGGGATCTGATCATCTTGTCTCTACCTACTTGGTTGGGTTTGAGTTTATGCTCGTGTTTTCATTTTTGTTGTTTTAGATCATTTTAAAAGAACATTTCATTATTTTATTATTACTGTTTTAAGTTGTCTTGTTTGTTGTTGTTTTTCTCGATTTCATCATATGTCGTTTGTGTTCTCTAAATCAATTCGAAAATCTAAACTTAATTCGTCAAACCCTAAAACCAATTTACCAAACTCAAAAATTGGTTTACTAAATCTTAAACTGATTCAAGAAACCCTAAAATCAATTTATGAACCTAAAATCGATTCACCAAACCCTAAATCGATTCGAAAACCCTAAAATCAATTCACAAAATTCTTGAATCAATCCATAATCCCTAAAATGATATTAGGGACATAAGGGATTTAACCATCACATAAGGGATTTGATATGATAGATTGCAAACAAAATTCAGCTTCAAACATTGTGAATCATAAACCATATTACACAGATGTTTGCAACTAAAAGTAACTCTTTCTTCCGCTATGTTGCACTAATAGATGAATTTAACACAGAAAACTGTGATAAAACCTATCTTGGCTCGTGTTAAGGCGGCATTAATCCTACGCCTGTGTGCAAGTAGTGAAGAAGTGCAGTTTCTAGGATTCTCATTACACCTAACAATAGACACTCGTATGCAGCCCTTGTCTCTTCCCTGGACAATGGTCAATTCCAACGGGAAATGACTGTTGCAACCGAAATTTACTTCTACCATGCAACAGTCGAGCTCATGGTCATGTAGAGCTCTCATAGTATGCAAGAAACTTGAGACCTGGTCGCTGATCAAGTAGTGCTTAGATTGATTTGAGTCATTTATTGACATCGCCACAAAGCTTTAGCTTTTCATGTATTCCTTGTTGCTTGTTTAAATAATAGTTCTATGCACTATAAATTTCTGAATAAACAAATGAATTTTGAAAAATTTAAACGAGAAATACGAAAAATTATTCTCTTTTTTTTGATTGATGGCCTCCCTCTCTCTCTCTTCTCCCGAACACCTAGAACAGAAAGATGCTGATAACAGTCCAGTCAAGACTTTATAGTGCATGATATTCACTGAGCTCTCTTTGATGTCATTTCATCTTTCAATAGTAATTTAAAGCGAAACAATGATGTGGTAAAATTTAAAGACATAGATCATAGCCTTAAAGGTAGGCTTTCTATGTTTCAAAAGAAGTAGATCAATAAATTCATAATAAATTTGCTGTTGGTTTACTGAATTTGCATCATATTTGAAAGCTTGGGCATATACTCTAAACTCACTTCGTGTGACACTTGATGATCCTTTGTGAGCCATAGATCAATAGAGTTGACTCTTTTTGTTAAAAAACCAATAGTCTCGTGTTCAAATGTAGATATTCACGACATTGAATGAAGCATCTAGATGATTTGAATCTCAAATGAAAAACGCCATACAAGGAAGTTGATGAGTTTCAACCTCCTGTCTCCTATCCTTTGTTCCCTTTGCCGACTCTTCCAAAATAAATTGGACGGGTGGCAAATATTGTCTTCTATGATACATGTAAAACGTTGTTGGATTTAGCTATAAAAAGAGAGTAATACTCTTCTCATCCCGTATTTTTTTTTTCCAAAATTCAAATATATATGAAATCTTCTAATTAAAAAGTTTAAACTCTAATTATATTAGAATGTATTCTTGAGATAGGTATAAAGGATTTCAATTATTATAATGATCGTTTATTTATTATTTTCATTACAAAATTTGATACTTTTGACATATAGCTTCCATCTTTTCCTCTTACTTTTTGGCACAATGGAGGGTGAATGCCCTCACGAACCACACCTTCCTCCCTTTCCCAACTTGTTTCTCGTGGCAATCCTCTTTCTCTTCAAAAATCCAAGAATCTGAGTTTAGTGAACACCTAAACTTGAGGTAGTATATATTCACTTAATTAATCTTTCCTTAATTTTTTTTTTTTTAAAAAAACAATGTTACTGGGCCAAAATTTACGACCTTTCCACTATCAGTTCAATCATTTTGAACAAGAAAACTTGATAAAAATCGGTTAAATATGCCAAAAATAGGATCTAGGCAACAGAGGATTAGTCAAGTTTCAGTTGCCTTTCGTAGATATATATCATTTGAAGTTGAGCGGTGGCTGCTAAGCAGAAACGTCGTAATCAGAGTAGAATGGTCATGCTGCTATAATAATTATCTTCCTCTCCGAACAAGTGCTCTTAAGTTATACGGCATTGGTACTTTCTAATCGCATCCCTTGGGTTCATGCATGATTAGAAGGCTGCTTTCCACCATTAATAATTGCAAACAATGCTGCTGCTGCAGCAGGCCAGCAGCAGCCTTGATCAAACGGTCAGGGTCAGGATGCGCGTGGCTCTGAACGGGTGCCCTGATTCTCAAGCAAAGTAATCCTTCTGTAATTACTGCAACTGAGACCATGACCAAGACACAACATTATTCTTTTATTTTAGACTTGACCAGCAGCTTTCAAACCCTTTTCACATTGATGACAAACCTAAGTTTTGTGAACCAAATAAATGTGCATGGATCTCGTGATGACCAACAAAAACTAGTGGAAGCTGAACTAAAAAGCTGAAGAATTTAGGAATATTCAGAAGAAATTAATGGTAATAAGTCTTCCCACATGACTACTGAAAAGTTGTCAAGGATTGCAGGAGAGCTTTCGTTAATCTCAACTCCGAATAGACTTCAATTTGCATTAGGCTGTCCATCCAGCTTACGGAGCGAATGGAGGCCCACACGGTTTTAGGGCAGCAGGTCTTTGGTTACAACCAGTTTTCCCACTCAGACCGCTAGCAATCACTGAAATCAACACTGACTACAGCTAAATGCAACCTCTCAACGCTCAAGGGTCCTCAAAATTCTTGCCCTTGTTTTTTCAATTTCTATGACTTAAGGACTGCCAATGAGTACATCAGTTGAAGACTGAAAGCCAGATCGGTCCATGGCGTTAGCCTCATGACATGTCTAAAGTCTTACACTAAACATAGATTATTGGTTGGTTCATTGTAAAATAATGGAACAATACTTTGAATTACTCGTCGGACACTGTAAGGCTAAGTGGATAGAGAACAAATGGTGGTCTAGAAGTAGGAACAGTTCTTCCACTAATTAAACTTTGAAAATGTTGGCGAATAAAGAACACAACTTGAATATCTTTCATGCCTTCAGTCTAAAAGATCAGGGGCAGGTTTCCTAAATCCTATAAAAATCAATTGAAGAATCAAGTGCAGCAGATGAGGCTTGCTGGATTGATGGAGCTACCTAGTTGCTATAGGTTTACTATTGTGAATTAGAAGGCTGCTGCACACACCAAAGAAAAGCAAAACATCTTACACCAGTATAGACTAGTAACAAGTCAAGATCATGCAGTAACTAATAAGTTAAAACTTTTGGTTTGGGAAATGGTCTAGCTTTATGCATCAAGTCTTTGTTTTGGTGATTTCTCCCATAGTAGTATGCGAACATGAACTTTTATATGAAGCGCATGAAGGAGTTTCATGTGGGAGGCATGGATATGTAATTGTAAAACACACGCCTCGATTGAGTAGATGTGAACATTGAATGGGGAATCAGTTTTATGGAATTTGGAGGGTAGGAACACGAGCGTGAAAGGAAACTAGTTTGGTGCGCTGTTCACACAACCTTTAGATTAGGTGTCTTTTTCTGGTTGCTCTCATATGGTTGAGAATTCTAACCCTATGTGACGGGCATTATATTAAATTGTGGGGCTTAGACTTTTGAAATCTTATCCTTCCAAGGCCAATTTTTTGAGAGGAAGGTCAGAGATTATGTCCCATAGCAGAGGACAAAAATCAACCTACTTATGACCTTAACTGCCTTCAAATTCTGAAAATGACTTCCAATTACTCTAAAAGTGGATTTGCTTATTCCTTCCGCCTGGTGCGATTTCTATCATAGGATAATAACTAGACATGAGTTAGCTTCAATATGACGTTTTATTATTTACTCTGTTATCCCTGAATCTTGTTTGCATGAAACCTTTTTCTGCTTTTAGCTGTAAAAATTTACCAAGGACCTGGACTATGGGTTTGACCCATAATCCAAGATATATTCAGCCCGGGAAAGGTTGATCAAGCTCTACAAATGAACTTCCGTTAACATTTAAACCAAAATTAATTTTGGTGTGAAGCCAGGGTTGATGAGGAGCACAGCCGAGATTAAACTCCATAAAATTCAACATTGTTCTAGATCCTTGCTCAGGCTGCTGGGGGCATGCAATCAATAACAAAATTTTTCTTTTCAAAATAAGTATGATGTTCATGGATGCTTATCATAAACCGTTCATCAGCCCAAGGTCAATTATTGTCATGTCCAGTCTCTAGAAAGTCTTGATTCCCTGGTTGAGTTAGGTTCGGCTTGACCGCTTTCTATAGAAATAAGATAGCGATGCATCAGGAACGAAGAGTATTAACGTCAGAAAAGTCTTCACTTAGCCATTTGTTTAGGTTGTCATGGAAAGTTCAAACTTTTCACACCCGATTATATTAACTCCGCAACTACTTCTGTAGGCCATAGCATTGAATCACACAACAAGCAGACATAGAGGAAAGAATATAGAATCGCTCCCTGCAAATTGAACATTGAGAACCAATCCTCCCTGCAATATACCAAGGCATTTCTGCATTTAAACAACTCCAAACAGGAGAAATGAAACTAGAAATGATAGCTTAGAATTATTAAATATTTTTAAGCAAAAAGACTGGGATGCAACTATATTTCACCCTTTTGTGCCTGAATTTTGGACTTATTTATCCTCCAAAAAAATCCCGAGAGATATATCCTGCATTATCCTACATCTAAATTGTGATACATGGTCATTTAGAACAAGAAACAATGAAGCACTCTCGTCAAACTTGTAGGGGTAAAAGCAAGCACATTCTTCATGTATAGTGAAGGAAAGACTCCCTCAGGAAATAATCATGCAAGGATTTCTTTTATAAAAATTTCAGCATGGGTAGAAGGTCTTCGAAAACATTTGAGCTCTATTGCTAAAATTTCCCATCTATTTGGTGGCAGCAAGTCTGTCAAACTTCAAAAACAAACGGCTGAACATGGGGGAGAAAAGAAACAGATCAATAAAACATGAAATCAGAAGCCATTCTTATCCACAAATAAGAATTAGAAGTTATTTTCTCAGCGAGGACTCCAATACCATTGCCTTGAACAAAGCAATTTGCTGTTTATGAAAACATGTGTAAATGGTACAAGCACCTGACAATTGCAATATATCATGTCAAACACATATTTGATTGTTTGTTAAATTTCTTAGAGCTTGACCATGTTACATTCTCCAACACATTGTCACATCAGCTCATCAGCTCACACATGAGAAGAAACAATTAAACAGCAAGAAAGTGAAAGAAGAAAAAATTTTCTGCAGCAAGGCTAATAAAAATATGTTCAAGAAACATCAAGGAGGAGAAATATGTAAGTTGCTTACCAGATATACCTATCAATTCATGGACAGGAAGTGGCACATAGCCAGCTTTGGCAACCCCCCTCCCCTGCTTCTAACTCATCATCAAAGAAGTCTTGAAGAGTAACTACGTCAATGGTGTATGACTTCGAGCTCCTTACCTCTGCACTGGTCAAGAGGAAGTGGCACATAGCAACCATTCACTCTAATTTTTGGCAATCAACCTGATCAAGTGCATTACCAGCACTTGATGTTATCATCAACGCAATCTGCCCACTAGCAACCATGTCAATTGACAGTAGCCACTGTTCATGAATCTCCAATGCTCATTCCACTGGAATGCCTTTTAGCTTGAGAAAGTGACCAATCCCAGATGTCAAAAAATTTCCAGAATCCTATCCCTTAGAAAGCCTTTGCAATACTTTGAAGATGGAAATTTGTCAAAGCATTTAAGCTAAGTAACACATGGCTGGCTGGTGACATAACTTCTGCCTAGCAGCAATTTGAGCATTGGCAAGAGCCATTGCAAACCCAAAAATAATGGCCACAACCTTAGCAGTTCATATTAGGATCCAAAAACACATCAGAGCCTTGGCACTGCTCAAAAAGGAAGATCAGCCTTCTTAACTGACATGTTGTGTCATGGCCTCTTTCCTGAAACTTAGATCAGGGATCAATGACTTACCAGCCATAATAAGTGCTGAAGCATGTTTTGCCAATCTCCCAACTGCTATGGACAGAAATGGTACAATGTGAGAAACACAACGATTTGCCTTAAGCAAGAAAGAGCCACATAGGAAGTCACACAGTGATATAGCTTCTGCCCAGCAGCAATTTGAGCATTGGTGAGTGTCACTGCAAATCCAAAAATCAATGCTAAGAACCTTAGCAGCTCATTTAGGACCCAAAAACAGATCACAGCCTTGGCATTACCCAAAAAGGAAGATCAGCTTTCTTAACTGACATGTCATATCATGGCCTCTTATCTGAAACTTAGATCAGGATCAGTGACTTTTTTTTTTTTGAAAGTAGATCAGGATCAGTGACTTACCATCCATAACAAGTGCAGCAGCATATTTTGCCAATCTCCCAACTGCTATGGACACAAATGATGCAGTGTGGGAAACACAACGATTTGCTTTAAGCAAGGAATAGTTACATAGGAAGTCACACAGTGATTTAGCTTCTGCCTAGCAGAAGTTTCAGCATTGGCAAGTGCCATTGCAAATCCAAAAATCAATGCCACGACCTTAGCAGTTCATTTTAGGACCCAAAAACAGATCATAGCCTTGGCACTGCTCAAAAAGGAAGATCAGATTTCTTAACTGACATATCGTGTCATGACCTGATTCCTGAAACTTAGATCAGGGATTAGTGACTTACCAGCCATAACAAGTGCGGCAGCATATTTTCCCAATCTCCCAACTGCTATGGACACAAATGGCACTGTATGAGAAACACAACGATTTGCTTTTAGCAATAAAGAGTTGCATAGGAGTCACAAGAATGGACCCCAGCCTGCCTAATGTGTTAACATCACTTACCCCCTATCCCAGAGAGAGAGAGAGAACCACAATATCAGAAACTACATCTCCAAAAATTCAATTGCATCAGATAAATACTTCTTAATCCATTGAGGTTGTTTTGGGTAAACCTCAACAGCACGGTGTCACAAGCTTTTAATCAATATGCATGAGGAGCCTATGCCTATTGCAATGGCAAGAGCACCATCTTCGTTCTTTTCCACAAACTCTCTTTGGCTGCTCAATTCTTAACTTCTTAAGGAAGGCATTGAACTCTCTGACTTCGGCTGCAACTATGGGACCCAGAAATGTACCCCAGAAGGCTCCATGTACAGTCCTATTGGCACATAAAGGTTTGTCCAGCATCTAAATAGGGTGATGGATAGGGATAGCCAACTTCATGGATGTTTGACCTCCAACCAGACAATGATGCCATACCAATCAATAACATGAAGAACAACTTCGACTGTAAGAAAATCATTCATAATCCACAGATTCAAGTTTTAAGATTTAAATTCATTAGAATTGTCATAGTGGCTTTCTGAAGGGAAGAAGGCTAAAAAGGATATTGGAGGCAACAAATTAGCAAATATATGCCAAAAGGAAGATGATGCTTTGCAACAATGCCATTTCCAGGCAGATGCGTAACCTATATCTCACATTAGCATCAAACTACAAATCAGAAGGCGATCTCTTATACTGGCTTTAAATACCATACAGTGCACAACTCAAAGTGAAGAATAGCAGAGGATCAATCAGAACAAGATCCTAAAAATCAGAATGGCTGATTACAGATTTGGCACATAGAGAGCAGTTTTGACATAGAGGCAGGACTGCACGACAATTCTATATGGCGATTGGAATAACCTGCTGCTCAATCTAATTAAAAATAATGGAAAACATACATAATATGTTGTCCTAAAAGTTCATCCTTCTATTATCATTTTCATCACATATGACTAATGCTCCTTTGTGTCATATAAACACGTAGCCACATATATAAGGAACAAGCTTTTACGGAACAAGTATTCAAGATTGCTCATGAATATCAACTTGGGAGAATTAATCCAATTAGTCAGCACTTGGAAGTGAAAAATCCAAAACATGTTTATAGATATGACATGATAAACCAGGTTCACATGCCTGCAGGAAAGAAGCAGAAACAGGAGGAGGGTAACATAAACCTGAAGGAGAAAAGATTTATCTGGTAGCAGCAGTAGCCAAACTAAATTCTTTCACCAATAAAGTGAAGTCCTCCACCCAAAGTAAAACCCACTTTCAAGACCTCATCCTCCTCAATTTTCTTAACCTGTGCACAACCTTATCCAGAGTGGCCATATGCCACTGAATTTTTCTAGAAGGATTCATGAAAAGCATGGCCTAAAGCCATGGATTCACCAAGGGATTTCATTTTGTGTTTTCAACATTGTTCCGAGAACAAGGGAATTTCTACAAATAAAATTCTGGGATTTGTACTGTTAACATAAATTCACAATGGTCATAATGATCTTCAGAAACCTATACTAACATAAAAAATCAAACTCAAGTAATGGTTCCTGAATTTTCTCCCTGTTTCTCTCCTCTCCCACTTTGAACTGCTTACAGCTTACTCTTATACACTTGCCATACGCAGCATGCCTACATAAATTAGTAGCACATAGTTTTTTTTTTTTTTGAATTGTATTAGCACATAGTTATAAAATGTATAGGAATAGGGGGACAACAACAACATTATTCTTACGCATGATCAGGAACTTCAAGACTGGGAAAAGGCAACTAAATCATCGAATAAAGGGTCACAGAATAATGTTGCAAATGTGTGCTTGTTTATGAACAAAGAATGCACGAACCACAGAGAAAAATGTTAGTGAGCGCGTTCGGAGTCGATATCATATACTAGTTGGGAAAACAATTGCTCGAAGGAATAACCAAACAAAGAAACAATCAACTTAGATAAAGAACTAAAAGAAGTTGTTACCTTAGTCACCACATAACCTAATGTCATTCAGAATATTTTTCTCCAAAGCATACCCAGCTGACAAGTCATACCTCATAAGCAGCCATTTTTGCTCATACGAAGCCAAAACTCCAGTACCTTTTGCAAGCCAAACCAAAATCTCGCCATCGCCACCTTACTAACGGCCTGCACGCCTGCTTAATTTTACACATGAATGATGAATCCCACTTCTAGAGAACCCAAGAGTAAAAGCAGGCCTGATAAATCACACAGAGAAAAATGACCAATCTCATTGGCCCCGATCCAAGGCAGAAATCTTTTCTCTGCTTTGGATTTTGATTGGGGGAAAGCGATTACAACCCAGTTCTTTGAACGGGGATGATGAGTGCATTAATCAAATAAGAGTACTGTTTTTTTTTCCTCACTTTACAGGAGACTCGTACAGAAAAAGAATAAAAAGCCATTCTACAACTGTTAAGTTGCACCTGTAGTAACTTGTGGAAGTAAATTTGCTAATTTATTATCATATTATACTCATCTTGTTGATTCCATTGATACAACGTGACAGAACTGGGGTTATGGATACCACTGCAAAATGTCAAAACTTCATGGCGGATGTCTTGGAGATATCAAATCTCTCCTTGGCCCATCAATGTTTGTCCAAAAATCTTTGCCAAACCATGAATTGAAGCAACCAAATTCAGTTGGAGACTATTCCAAATTCACTTCTCAACTATGAACTTCCCTATGACAAATAACAAGTATACTACCATTCAATACCGTCATGGCGAAAAGTACAAGCTTTCTCTGGACAAATGGAGCATCCTCTCAATTCTCAAATGTTTCTCTCTCATGGCAGTATGAAATTGAAAAGTCTTCTGTCTTTATTTCACGTGGTGTAAAAGGTTTAGATCGCAAACGCATAAAGGCAGATGCGTGTTTAGGCATCTACACGGTAAGAAGAAGGTCCTCCTTTCATTACTTTTATATTTTTCAATACATTTTTAGTCTATCATTTATACACAAGAATGGATGCAAGATTTATGCTTAAGTAAGAGCAGGCTAAAGGATATATAATTTTAACCAACTATATAGAAATAAATAATGGAAGAAGGAGTCCAATCCAACCAAAAAATCTTCTTAAGACAAGGTTTTGTCGGAATTTTTATTGAATTTTGAATAATAAATTTAACATTTTTTGTTGAATAATAGTATTCTTGATAATTAAAAAAAAAAAAAAACATAAAGCTTTGGTGAAGTCGCCCATGTCCGAAAATGATACGGGTAAAACACTTCTTGTAAGACAGAAGAAAAAGATTCTGTTTTAACCATGTCAAAGCCGACCAAACTCATAAAAGTCAGCGGTCGGCTTCTACGTTGTACATTCCTCCCATCATCCGACGTCGTTCAATAACCCAACTAGAAGAAAATCCAACCCGGATAGTTTACAGTTGATAAACAAGGACAGCTCTAAAACGCCATTTGACTATGCAATGCTGGTCCACGCTATAACTCGCTGGCCATTATATGCATTTTTTCTTCACGCCATCACAATTTAATTTTTCCTTTTTAACCCCGTTTCCGACGCTTCGCTTATCTTAATCTAATAATCTTCCTCCCCATCTCTTTGTTTTCCCAAAAACAAGAACTTAGTGAAGTTTTTTGTCTGCAACTTCCAAAAAGTTTGATCGATAATCGAAGAGAAATGGTTCAAATCAAGGAATTGTATCCTTTTTTCTAACATGGGTTTTCTTTTATATTTTTCTGGGTATTTTTCTTTTTAACGTTTTGGTTTTTTTCGTTTTCCCTTAAATGTTGATTTTGTTCTATGTGGGAATAACTTGAAGTCGAATTGTCATGCCTATGTCTTTAGAAGAGGTAAACTTGAGCTAAAAAGTTTCAAATTTTTTTATTCCAATAAGACATGGAACTCTGGGGGTTTGTTGTTCTGTTTGCTGATCAAAGTTGTCTATGTTTGATTTGCAGTATCAGACAGCTCAAATGTACATGGTAATGAAGATGCAGCAGCAGAGTACAAATGGGGCTGAAGGTGTGGAAGTCTTGGAGAACAGACCTTTTCAAGCTGATGCATTTGGAAAAGGTCAATACACTTCTAAAGTTTATCGTTTGCAGAGGTAATTCCTTACTCATTCTGGTAGACTGATTTGGGATGCTGAAGTTTCCTCTTTGTACTTCAAGATGATCTATTGACTATTGTTATAATTAATTTAAGTAGTAAATCTTTATCATTAGCAACGAAATATAGATTTCTTAATCATCGAGTGTTGCTTTACATTGCTACATGGCATCGGTAAATTATTTAAATTCCTATGTATGTATGCATAAATTATGGCCTTTAATTTGGCTCTTTGGTTGGTGCGTAATGACAGGGTTCGAATCCCCCCTCCCCCAATTATAAAAATAAAAAATAAAAAATTATGGCCTTTAATTTGTTTACAATTCATTGGGATGGAATACTGGAATTTGTTGCTGTCTATTTGATTTCTTATTTTTGCACTAATTTCTGCAGCAAAGCACCTGCTTGGCTTACAACTATCGCACCAAAAGATGCTCTTGTCATGCAAGAGGAAGCATGGAATGCATACCCAAGATGTAAAACAGGTTTGCATTGTCCTTGTGCCCAATTTTTTTTCTTGCTCTTTGCTTGAGTTCATTGTACAAGTTGCATTAACATTTGTCTTTCTTCGATTGTTTACGAATGGATTTCATATTACGCAGTGATCAAGGTAACTATTTGCTTTTACTCAGACATATTTTGTGGGCATTTCTGGTAAATATTTTGATTTCCTGTGATAGTATGCTTATAGATCTTACATCTTTGCAGTGCCCTTACTTTACCAAGTTCTGTCTCACAATTGAAACTGTCCATAGGGCAGACAATGGCACATCGGAAAATGTAAGCTTCTTTGAAAGTCATTTTAGTTGGCTTCTTTATAAGTTTGTTCTGTTTTTTTTTTTATTAAGTTCCTCTTGAACATAGAATCTAATCTTGGCATTAGTAATTTGAATGGTTATAAACTGTTCATTTGATAGGAAGGTGCATTTTATCCTGTTACTCTTTCTTGTCACTTTTTTTTTCTTTTTGCATCTCTTAACTGTGAGGTTTACAAACAGGTGCATTTTTTGAATGAAGAACAACTGGCAGCTAGACAGGTAGAAACCATTGATATAGCTTCAGCTGCAACGGACTACTGGAGTTATGCTATTGGAAGTAACACTTTTGACTTTTCGAAATTCAAATCAGCAAAAACTGGCCGCGGTCCACTTTTGGATGGATGGCAGGTTGGTACTTTTTCTGCTGCAGTAATAATGTCATACATACATATATAGATGAAGCTGCCTTAGGCATTTCTCCATTTCCAGTTCCTTCAATTAGTAGTGCTTTCTTGCTGTAAGCTTATGGCTTGTCCTTCTCTTCAACTCTTTATATTATGGCTTGTGTGAATTGACTGAATTTTCTTGTGATTTCTTTTAAATCTTCAACCAAATTAGTTCGTGAATGATGACATGTGACATTAATATTTGCAGGACAATTGCAATCCAGTAATGACAGCGTATAAATTGGTGACAGTAGATGCACCATATTGGGGTTTTGGTTATCGACTTGAACAAGCTTTGCTAGCGGTAAAACTTCTTAGACTTCAATCTTTAGATATTAACTTCAAAATATCAACTAGTTGGTGAAAGCCAGGTGCCTTGTCGATACCATGAACACTATGATAAAAGTAACTATACGTAATGCATTTCACTGGAATCATAACTATAAGGGTGCATACTTATTTGGCATATAATCATGTGGGTCTATCGTTTTACTTACAAAATCATCGAAGGAAACTCAATTGTTGGAAAGAAAAGGCAGGAGACTAAGTCTTTCATATAATCTTTGGTACTTCATTAATCATGCATCATTTGCAGGAGTGGACATTGAATGAATATCTTGTCTAGGAATAATTGAAAATTCATTGCCTGGAAAAAGCTCCATTACTTGCCACTACTTTACTAAGTTTAAGATGAAAACGAATAGGGTTGACACTGGGTGATTTTTGAAGTGAAAAGGACGTATTAAAGTACTGCAGATAAATTTGCATGAGGGGTACTTTTTGATATTTCACGGTCTAACACAATTGTCAATCACAAAAGCATCTCTCTGCTGTATCATCCATTGGGCTGTGTAGTTTGAAGTTCATTGACCATATGCACCTTTACATTGAAAGCAGAAACCTGTTTAGGTTTGCTTTTGCAGCTCAAATACTCTTTTGGGCCTCTGAACATGACATGCCCAAGGCCTTAATTTGCATGATATCCTCAACATGGACCTAGATGTGATTTCCTTATAAATGAGCATATGCAGCCACACACTTCTTCCCCCCTCAAAGCTGGCAGCAACTTTACATCATTTATCTCCTATATAGGGTGAAAGGGCTCTCTTCATGGAAAGTCACCGGAATTGTTTTGGTTGGATTGATGAATGGTTTGGGATGACAATGCAACAAATACGTGAACTTGAGCAGCAAGGTGATTGCTTATTAAAAGAGGTAAGACTCCTCTATCTTCTGATCCTCATTGATAGAAGTTTGATAAATAATAATAAATGATTCCATCTTTAGATTTTTATTCTCCACAAAGTCAATTTTGGTTTTCCAAATTGAGTGTGCTATAGCATTCCTCAAACACGTGCATGCACAAAAAGTAGAAAACAGGATGAGATTGACTTTAAAGCTCATGGTCTTTGCAGTCTTATCTTATAGGTTTGTTATAATGTTGAATTAATAGTATGTGTGAAAATTCAAGTGTTTGTACTGGGAAGAGATTAAAATGAATTGACAATAATAAACTGTGCAGAAATATTATCAGTATGGGGTTAACAGCTTGCTTATGGCATTCTCTATTTGTCTTAAGTTTTTTCCAACTCATGCGTACATTATTTGCTGGGGCAAATTTAAACATTACAGCAGGAAGTTTTTCCACTCTTTTGTAGTGGTAGTTAAAGGCACTTTTCCATTCTTCAGATTGTGCACATTAATATGGTATAAAGCAGAGATGAAGTTCTCTTTTGAAATTGGGACTGATGCTCAAATCCTTAATATTGGGACTGAGCGTTTTGGAATCAGGAGAAGCAAAAGGGTAGTAAGATCTATGCAAGATATATGTGGGATTAATGCTTGAATCCATACTTCTTTAGTGTAAGAATCCCAATCCCCAGCTGACCAATATATGTGGCATTTATGCAAGATGTCAGACAAAACGTCTTTAGTGTAGGAACATGTGCAAAAGAGATGATCTCTGCAATTTTCAGAGTGACCACAGAGACAACATGTTGTAGACTGCATAAGAGCAAATAAATTCTTGAGAGACCTTCAAATGCAATCTGAGCAAGAATGGCCTCCTTAAATGTTCTTGGTGTGTCATTTCTCTTCCTTTTTAATATCTGAACTGTGCTTCTATCCACCAGTTCAGAAAAGATTTCCTACACAGAATTTATGGATAGTGTGTTGGCTGCATTAGTTTAAAATGGAACCTGAAAAAACCAGTTAAGAGTTTGTGATCTGCTACTCTGTAACAATTGTTGATATGTCTAGTGAATTTGAGTCAGGCCTGGCTTGTCTTGATGTCTGCTTGATATGGAGAGTGGAAGACTCTCTTTTTAATTTTGGATCCGAATATGATTTCATTTCCAATTTCATCCATTGGTTTCATTTTGATTGACTGGTATCCTTTTCATGAACAGAAAATCAGCAAGCCAATTTTGCTGACAAATGCAGAAGATTGTGACCAAAGGTTTTCTCATAACAGCGAAAGACACGTACAGCAAGTGGTCCATACTTGATTTCAAGCAGAATGGTTTTTCTTTGTTGATATTCCAGGCATAAACCAAGTTGGAGTTGGATATGCCTTACCAACTGCAGAGTGACAGGATTAAAGAGCAAATACATTCATACACAAAACTGGAGGTCTTACATTGGAATGACCCCTTAATTTAAAATTGTCATTGTTTCCAAGAGTTTTACATTACAGTAGGTTTTAGCAGAAAATTTTTTCATCCACACTTTTTGTTCAGCATAAAGTTTTTATCATGTAATGTGACTATTATTTATCAGATACTGAGAAGTAATCTGGACTCCCAGCTGCCAGTCACAAGCTTCGTTTCTGCAACATACTAAATGGTGATTAGCATGACATGTACATACATACATACATATATATGTATGTATGAATTTTATTATTTGGTATGTATTTGTATGTTTATATCAAATAAGTAAATTCTTTTGTTGGTAATATATAGGATTTGTTTATCCAAAAAGAAAAAAAAATACTTTAAAAGAAAAAAGTGTTGAATTCCAAACTACTCCAAATGAAAAAAATAAAAAAGCAAAAGATAAAATAGAAGGTAAATTAGTGAACGGACTCTTTACTCTTTAGTCGGTCTACGGTTAACCCCAAGACTCGATAAACCCACCAAAAGGGGAGCGAACGGTGTCGTTTCTAGCCTGCAGTGCATGAGCGCTGGAGCTCCCCCTCATTCTCTCTTAGTAAGTAAGCCGTAATCGACATCTCAAGGAAGAAGCAAAAGCTTTGTATTCCTACAAAAGTATCTCTTCAATCGTACCGTATCGACTTTTTCAACCAACCCAAAAGGAAAAAGCTTTTGTTTTGTTAATAGCTTTTGTTTTGTTAATATCTTTTTCAATGTTTAGTTGCTCAACTATATAAAGCTGCTTGAACCGTATAGGAGATTCCATCTCTCAAGTACACCAAGAGTTCGACGTTATTTCTCAGCGAGCAAAAGCAGAAGCTGATAATCTTTTTCGATCGTTTGAAGCAAGCGTCAGTGTCTCTCAAGTAAGAGCAAACTTAAAGTTGTCTGTTTTTTTCTTCCTTCTCTGTCTTTGGTATGTCATTTTGGAAGCATAGCTGTGCATGAAAATTTTTTAAATGTTTGAACATATTCTTAATTCTGCAACTAGGCCAAAAAAATAGATTAAACCCAGACTGTATAGCAGTTAAACCTTCCAATAATGGGTTTAAACTCTATGTCACTTGTGAAATTGTATTACCAGTAATCAAATGCCTTCTTGAGTTATTGCATCTGTTTACTTTGTAAAATCCTTTGTTTCTTGCAATTGTTTAGTATAAGATGCATGAGTCTGTGACACCACGATGGTTAGAACTTGTGTTTTTAAATTTAGAAGTCCCAGTTTCGAAGGTTAAGAAGGGAAGAATCGAGGTTTATGGGATGGGATGTGAGAGAATCACTTTCTTTTTTAGTTCAAAGCCCTATTGGTTTCCTCATTTACCAATAATTAAAAAGAAAAAGGTTTAGGAGAGCATGAATCCTGATTAAATGAGTTTTCGATCTATTGAAGGATTAAATGAAGGCTAGATGGAAAGGAAAAGGCTCAGAAGCCAAAGCTATAGCTGATCCCATGTCAAAAATAGTCTCACAGCTCCAATCCTCTTTGATCCACTCCAACACTCATGGTTTACTCTCAAGCTGCAGTGTACTAGTTGAAGTGGATGCACAATTGGCTGATCTTCTCAATCGTGCATGTTTTGGCCGACCAAGAATTACAGCTGAGAAGGATAACGAATGGTTTCAGTTGGATATGGAGGAAGCCTTTTATTTGTGTTTTTCACTCAAATGCCTCAAGGTTGTTGGTGAAGATGGTTGTATAAAGAGCAATGAAGAGCTCTGGGAGTACATGAAATCCAAAAAGGCAGTCTTTCCTGTTTTTTACATGGCTTATTCTCATCTTCGGCATAAAAATTGGGTTGTGAGACCAGGATTGCAGTATGGTGTGGACTTTGTTGCCTACCGCCACCATCCAGCTCTTGTCCATTCTGAGTATGCGGTGCTGGTGCTATCAGAAGGAGATAATGATCTAAATGGTAGACTGAGAGTGTGGTCAGATATTCACGGTACTGTTCGACTTTGTGGAAGCGTTGCAAAAACATTGTTGATTGTTAATGTAAATAATAATTGTCACGGTGCTATCTCTCCATCATGTTTAGAGCATTACACTGTTGAGGAGCAGACAATCACAAGGTGGAATCCAGAACAATGCCGTGAGGATCAGGCAGTCGTGAGAATCTAATGAACTAACGTATAATTTAGAACCTTCTTTTGTGCAATACCCTGCATTAGCATTGTTACTTGCACTTATAAAAGCCACTATCCCTGCTTATATCTTCTTGCCAATATAGCTTATTCTATGCAATATGAAACAATCATTGGGTCTCTAGTTGACACAGTTCCAGCTTCTGAAATCAGTTAAACTTTGGTTTTATACCCATCAAGACCACTTGCTTTACCTTGAAGTTGGAGTATTTTGAAGTTACTTGAAATGGAATATATATAAATGGTGCCAAATCAAGAAAATAGTTGATGATGTAATTCACAATACGTATTTCTGTTTTCTGTAACTGACTTTGTGGACCTTCAAATTCCCTAATTATTAACCTACTGTTCAATCTATATTTTGGTGAAAATTGACAAAGCTATTTGAAACCAATTGTTGTTACAGCTTAAGGGGCTGGAGTTGGAAGAAATCCTTTGTCCTCAACAGGAAAGGAGTAGGAGACAATCCACATAACAAGAAAGAAGGAAATTGATTTTATCATAGTTTTTGAGAAAAAAATCAAAATAGATTGTGCTTGATATAGGAAGAATCAGCAATGCCAATGAACTTGCATAGCATCTTATGACAGTGGATCTTTTCACAGCATGGTTAATGGAAGCTGGAAATACAGCCTTAAAGAATACGTAGGAAACATGCTTAAAGTATTCTATTTATGAGTGAAATAATAATATCATGTTGACTGACTGGAAGGTGTACCAAAAATATAGTTGAATACAAAAATTATGAGGTCATGAAGATATGTTGATATGGTTAATTTTTTAGAGAAACTTATATTACCTGATATTGTTGCAAGCAGTTACAAACACCCATGATCCTCCAAGATACTATCAATCGCCTTTCAAATCTATGGTTCTAGATTTAGGTCAGCCTGCAGCTCTAGCAGAATAGATGAGGGCATGCAAAGAAGTCGAAGTAGGAAAAAAAAGAAGCAGGATAGCTATAAAAATATGCCAGTATGGATTCCTATAATGTGCTGGAAACTGCTCCTCCCTTCTGAGAGAGGAATTCAGTCCAAGTACACTTGGTGTTTTACTTGTATGCATTACCAAATTATGATTTGGTTATATCCATACTGAAAACATATACGAAATTATTCATAGAAAAGAGAAGAAACTTTCCATTTTTTCAACAAAATTTTTGTCAAAGTAGGGAGCTTGGCAAAAAATTTCACCTAGGCTGACATGGCCAAGTTTCAGAGGTTTACCTACTGAAAACCAGTGGTTCCTCATTTTATCTGCTTCTCTAACTATGTTCTGTTGCACTAATTACATTTGGTGTCATGTCGTATACATCCTTTGAGGTAGTGATTTGTATAATTTCCTCAATTTCTTAATTTGCACTGACTGGCTGGAATCTTGTCCTTTTATATTGAAATAGAATGGATCTGAATCTGATACTTCTCTTTCTCACTTATGTCTCTGGTGTTGAAATGAGGAAAATACAAAGTTAAATCACATGATTTGTTTATTATGAATCTCACTATATTTAAGAGAACATTAATTGAACAAGCAAGATAAATAATAAAGGTTGATAACTCTGATGTAAATGTTACATACTTCCATGTCTGTTGTTTGTGGAACATGGTTTCCTTTTCCAACGCCTACTCTCCATAAATGCCCGCTTTCCGACAACAATATCCATAAGCAAGTGCCTCAGTTTTACACCGTGAATGCGGCCTTCTCTCGTTAGTTTCTGCAAGTATTTCCAAGGGCTCCCAATTTTGTCCCCATTGACAAAGTTGTGGAAACACGTTACACATACCTAAGAAGTGATTATCATTGATGATCTTGTACTTAAAATGAACAGAATCTGAAGTTGAAAGTACACTCTGACTCTGTTGTTTAAGACATCATAGGGAAAGTTGTTTCCCTGAGAATGGGTTTGGAAGATTTCAAAAGGTTCTGCAAAAATCAGGATTACCGTTTAATTTTATCTTGCAGTAATTTTCTTCATGGAATATAAGCCTGCTTGATCACAATGTGAAAGCCTGATTTGGGTTGTTTATCTGCTTTGACTGAGGTTTCCCCTTGCAGCTGGTAAAAGGAATATAGAAATACACCATGAAAAACACATATACAGAACAAACTTAAAAAAAAAAAAAAAAAAAAACCAAACCAAATTCAAGTTCACTTGTCTCGAACAAACCAGCCTAATATGGTGTACAAAAAAAACCCTAAAACATACATCCTCAATAACAGTAAAGCTTCCATATGCCTAAAATGTCTTTTTTGTTTCTGTTTATAGTTGGATCCTACTTGGTTGTGCTTTTGTCATCCTTGCCTCGCCATAAGGTTCATCATTATCAATCCTCTTATTGTTTCTGAAAGCAGCGCAGCCAATGACATAAAAGATCACTAGCAGGATAAGCACAACAATGTTGATCACTGAGACCTTCCTCCAGCTCTTCTTTAGGCTGCCAAGCACACCAGCCTTGCAGGAGTCACATTGGTAGCACAGCTGCTGTTGGTCATTGCTCCATCTTGAGCAGTCCAGGTCTGTTCCGACCAACCCTCCTCCCGGGTTCCATAGCGTCTCGTTGACATAGGTGTAGCCACAGTCTGTTGGGGGCTTGCAGCAACCAGACTACAAAGACCAAATCATAAAGTTTTGCTGTCATTAGTTACTTTAAAAAGACATGCCCTGTAAAATTCTAACTTGCAAGCTACATATAGATAGTTTTCAGATACAAAATTTAAGAGATTAGTTCTTTTCTCTTTCATAATTCTAATCAGTAGAGATACCTTTTTCTGATACAAATTTGATAGCACGATTTTTCTTTGTTTCCACATTAGAAAGCTACCAAACCAAGTGGGTCCAATCAGTTGGAACCATTATGTGAACTTGATAAGCATGGTTTATTGGTGTCCATTCAATAAAAGATAACTACATCAACACTATTCCAACAACATTTAAAGCAAAACAAATGAACTACCATCCCACCAAACTCTGCTAAAAGAGATGAAAACCCCTCTCAAAGCTTTATTTAATTTATATTATCTTTCAATCTTATTTGACTTCAATAAGCATTTACTAAGATTTTATGGGCAACCACTCATCATTTCCCCTCTCTCATTCTGCAGCTCTGCTCCTTATGATTTACTCTTTCAATAAATAAATAAATAATTGAACATAATGAAGAGTATTATGCAAAAAATAGACTATGCTTCTTTTATTGAAACCCCTTCCCCACCCTATAAAAAAACCAACAAATCCACAAAAACAGATGTCAGCATGTGCACAATTAAAGAACATTGCAGCGGGAATCATTCCATAAACTTTGGTACCACTTGTCTTGGTGATTACATCAACTAAAGTATTCAGCTTAGGACATGGGCATCAGGTTGGCACCCAGTGCAATAAAAAGCAGAAGAAGATACCATAACTTTTGTAAGATAAAATCATAGAATTCCATCTTTCTGTATTTTGGTAGCTCTTACTAACCCAGGAAGCAGACAAAAAATGAAAGAGAAAAATGAATTGATGAACCAACCAACCAACAGGCAATCAAACATATGGATAAAGCACCAAAAGATACCCACAAAAGAGAGCATTCTATCTTAATTATTTGGCACCAAGGCTGAAAAGAGAAAACAACAACCACTGTTCCTTTGTTGGTAGTGAGAAAGAATACTAATCCTGTAGTACTTTTTGTTTAATATTTTAGGTAGATTTATTACTAAATCAAATGTTGGGATCATTTGTCTCAAAATATTTTCAAAATTGCCAAATTAAAATAAGATTCTACCTATTGTTGGGACATAATTATTGGGTTTAGCACCATGCCAAATGGAGCCACCGTCCATTGTGGTCCAGTCAATTTCATATCATTATCAAAAATAGGGGGAAAAAATCAGTACTGTTCGTTAGAATAACTGTGGAAATATTACAATATTGAGAATCTGATTATTCATTTTATTCATAAAAAAATACTATATATTTATAAATTTATTGTTTATTGTTTGTATGTATATGCCCTTCACATAACGTTGAAACATAATCATAATATTAGTCAGAAAAATAAAGGTTTATGATCAAAATAAAGTTAAGATTTGGCAAAATTTTCAGTGGGCAGCCAATGAACCGCAATCGACGGGGGGCCTGAATTGAGCTGGCAAGTCAAATAAACAGCTTGGTCTCTCACATGCCTTAGCTTAATTCTCCTAACAAAGATGAAAACTTACGGCTTAAATTAGATCTACTTTTGATCAAACTATTCATCATCAAAAAACCTATCTCCTTTTCTTCAATTCTTCATGTACTTTTTTCAAGCCATTATCAGCAAGTAAACATGAAAAGTTTCTCCAAGATCATTTTGCTTGACCTTTTATCATAAAACTCAGTACTACCCCTGTTTGCTAGTAACACTAAACACTTCATTTTTCAACAAAAATTTAAATGAAATTCAGATCATATCACTCAGAAATTTGTAAAACCTTTCATATCCTATATGGGTGAAAATCATTAAGAAAAATGAGCAGAAAAAAATGGGAAGAGGGGGGAAAAGATACTTGTTTGATGCTATTAGCTAGATTAGATATAACTAATAAATAGCCATATATGTAATAGAAGTTAGAAAAAACTGCATACCTCAATAGGGCTAAGCTTCCTCAGGGAAAACATGTCATAAGTTTCAGGAACACCATTAAAATTTCTTCCCATCTTGCTACAAACTTTAGAATCCCTTATGCAAGAGCTAATCTTAGCCCAATATTTCTCATCAACTACTCGGTCTCTGAGCCAACCCGAGTAGTCCTGCAAGTAATACTCCAAATAACCTTTGTTCGTCACCGGTCGCCCTGACCCTTTGTCAGTCACGGCATAAGCAAAGATGATGAACCCGACGAGCGCGCCGATGATGAAGAACATAACAAAGAGGTAAAGCCACATCAGGAACGTGTTTCTGTAACACGCGCCGGCGAAACCTGCTAAGGACACGACCATGATCGAGGCTCCTATGACTATCAATGGCCACTGCAAGAACTTGAGACAGTCTGTGTTGTTTGCTCTGCTGCTTAGCCATATTCCACCACCCAAGATTACTACTGACAACAAAAAAGTTAAGAAGTTTAATAACCCTATCAAATGGTTGCTGGCCCTCATTTTTCTGGGGTTTTGTTTTTTTTTTTTTTTTCTTCCTTTTGGTCTCTCTGTAAGCGTAATCTGTTTGAAACGTTTTTTTCTTTGCAGCAGGGTTGTCTTCTCGACTGAGAAAACCTGCTTACGAGTTAATGTAATGGTATGGATTTGTTGATAGATGCAGGTGGTTTTATTACATGGGATGGGAGGCTTCCTGGGTATGTTAAGGAAGGTACTCGCTTTAGGTTTGTGACACGTGTATTTATTTTGAAATGACAAGAACACCCTCAGATTGCATTATTGTATTTGCTTTCTTTCTTTATTGTTAAGATATACAAAATATTGTTTGCTTGACTTTCGAGTTGCTAACTTGTTGTATAGCTTGAGAGAAGCTACTGATTACTTATAATATTACAGTTTGAGACTTACTAGGAAATTGCTTGAGGAATGATCGGAAGTTATCATGCCCATGTGAGCTATAGATCATGAAAAGCAATACTAACTAGTAACCAGTCTTTTATGTGTAGCAAATATTTGCAAACATTGTTTTCAATGACGCAAGTGTTTAGGCACTCTCTTGATACATGCAATCTGTTGCCTTTTTCCACTCCCTGCCATCACCCCAAGCATTATCGAGGTTCATGCTTCGGCCAAGGATTATGCAATAATGCCTTCTTTTCTCTAGGAAGGTTTCTTTTCTGCTATAAGAGCAATGATTAAAGTCTACATAAGGCAAATGGAAAGTAATCATTAATATTAAAAAAATTTATCTTAACTTTTAGTTTCAAACATATTTCAAAATAATATCATCCGGTTAAAATTCAAAATTTCAATTTAAATATCTTAATTGTGTAATTCAAGACCAAATGAACCCGAGTAGCTTTGAAGCTTTGAATCTTGAGTTCAAGTCTCATGTATGCGAGATCAATCCAATTTTATGTTAGTTTATTTAGTTAGTTTGTTTGTTTGTTTATTAATTTTTTTTATGAATATAATACATACGTTATGAAAATTATTTGATTGTAATTGAAATTTTTATTTGTACTTGTAATCCCATAAAAAGAAAACCAAACAAATTTTTATATGTTTTAAATAAAATTAACCACTGTATAAAAGGTTATATAATTTTTGATTAAATAATTATTAATACTGTACATTCCCGCTCACCTAATTTCCATGATTTAGATATCTATGCTCGTCTTAAGCTATTGTATTAACGTAAGATATTATGGCCTTGACTGATTTTACTAATTCTTTAGTTATACATCAAATTGACATCTTAATTAATTGGTATGCATGATATGGATGGATAAATTGCTATATTCAATGATTGATTTTGTGAAAAGAAAACTACACACCAATATATTATGTTGGAATATTTTAATAAAAGAAAGAAAAAGAAAACGTTGTCATTTATGTAGTAATTATGAGAATTTATTTTAAACATTTAAATTATTCATTCTTGTAAATTTTTTTTTCTAAATTTGTAATTAATTTTGAATAAAAAAGTAAACTTTGTATTTGGTGACTTTGTAAATCTTCCAAACTAATTCTACTATAATAATTAGTTAATTTCTTTTCATTTCAGATCATCCATTTTCCAAAGCAACACCTTTCTCTATGCGTTGTTCCTTTATTACTTATTTTTTCTTTAGACAATCTTCTTAAATTTTTGTTTAAAAGTTCTAATTAATTACCTTCTAATTTGTGCATGTTAGCAAGGTAAGCAATGGTTTGACTGGCCTTGTTGCATCATGGGGTACGACGTGCATTGCAAGGTGTCAATTGGATTATATTTAATTGATCCTCTAATCCTTCATAAAGCATTCATAAATCCATCAAACATTCTGTAAAAAATTAATTATCCAAAATAAATAAATTTTTTTAAATGAATATTCGGTCGAAAATTAGTAACTGAAGTCAATTTCCAATGAAAGTCTGAAATTTTGACATGCATGATAGTTGTTTATGAAGTATATTTTTTGGGTCAAATTTCTTATTAGAACTATAAATATACAAATTAAAATGGGTCCATTCGACCAGGATCAAGCAAAGATATTGCAAATTGTACAGAAAATTAGAATAAAAAATAATTAGAATTTTTTTTTTTTTAATCTTGCCCGATTGGAGGGAGCAATTGATTAAAGGCACGTAAGCCTCAGCCAAGTATAATTCCCAGGAAATATGGCTTTAAAATTTTGTCTTGTTGTGTCTGTCTTTCATAGCTGGAAATATAATTGGCAAAAAATGGAACTCTTTTTAAATTTGACTCTTTGCGAATATGTTAGATAAAATGATTCGTTAATTCAATGAATTAAAGAGAAGAAAGGGATTGGGAAAACGAAGGCCAAGTGATGGCAAGCCCTGCTTTATCCATGCGTCGTGGACCTCATTTCCTGCTTCTCATCCATCACAATTTATGCAGCCACGAAGCATCACAAACAGTTTATCTGCTCTCTTTTTTATCTGGTTTGGAAGAAGAAAAATATTATAATATTTAAAAAAATTATGAATTATTTAATAAAATTTAAATAATTTTTCTATTGCGTATAATCAAGTTTTAATATTTTTATTTTAAATTAATTAAAATTTTATAACAAATAGTTAATTAATTATTTTTAGTCAAAATGAACCTTTGTTAATTAATATCATGTAATACTACATGACATATCAATATATTATAATGAATAATGATGATATATACTGATGTGATCTAATGACATTGTTATGTGATATATTTCATTTTTCACATCAACATCACATGCATATAAAAATTATAAATAATATTTTGATTAATAAAAATTAATAAATCATTAATTATAAAAATTTATTTAACTAAAAAATTAAAAATTAATTAAATGTAATAAAAAATAAAATTTATTTAAAAATTTTAAAATAATTTAAAAAAAAATTCGAATATTATGGTAACAAAAACCTATAATTCAGTGTCTTGACTTAAATAGAATGCCCAATTTTACAATTTTGTTAGAGCATGCCCAATTTTACACTTTTTTTAAAAAATATGTCATAAATAGTCCACAAAACTTTGTTTAAACATTACTACTTAAATCTAATATTTTATTCAAATATGATCTTATATATACCTTTTATCGTAACTAGGTAAGAAACAAATACCTAAGTATTTGACTTATTAATTAAGGCATAATTTTTTTATTTAAAGAATAAGATTTGAATTCTTTCCCAAAAAAAAAAAATGAGGAACAAGAACAAGTATCCACTGGTCACAAAACATGGCTCTCTTGACTTCTAGGGTGGCACGGGTCTTTTAGTTACAAGGATATAACTTCAATATTCTGAACAATTCATCTTCTTTGCTCAACACTATCAATCCTGATACTTAGACGTCTTTGAGATCCAATCCTTTTTTGATGCACAAGGTCCATTAAAAATTGTAAGTGCAGAACATACTCAAGGATCTATACTTAAGAGAGATCTATACTTACATCTTCCTTGATAATTATTAGGGAGAGGGAGAGGGGTTTAGAAAGTCATGTTGGAAGAAACACTCTATTTTTATTACTTTGAAGTGTTTTGTCCTTCATTGCAAGAGGTCCTTTCCTTTTATAGGTAAAAGAGTAGGAAACAACAAACCTTCTACAGTTAAAAGATAAAGACACATGTTTTACACAATACACTAATCATAGTAATAAAACTGACACTTTTAGCTGGCATACTTAAAGTATAAGACAAGATAAAAGACATTTAGTACAGACTTCTTTAGTAAAAGAAAATTATTGGCCTTCTTTAGTCATGGTTTGTGTTAAGGTCTAAAGTGAGATTGAGTTCCACAATCTTTTGTTGTTTTCTTTCCCTGCATATGTACATGTGTGAAAAAGTGTCTCGGGATCTGTATAACAATTTTCTTTGCATGTTTCACATGGTGACTTTATAGAAAGTTGTGCAAGCTTATCTTCATTTATCTCTCCATATTCCCAGGAGTCTTGGGACCACTCATAAGGATCACTAGGGATGGCAATGGGTACCCGATCATAGGGTACTCGACCTGTTTGTACCAAGTTAAGGTACCCTCTAATCTAGTTTGGGACGAGTTTAGGTAATGATTTCACTACTCGTATCGAGTTCAAGTACTACACCTGGGTACCTGCTACTCAAACCCGATTATGTTAATATTTGGATTACGCGGGTACCCATCCCGAACCCAATCCCAATTTCTGTTTATATATATTTTATTATTATTTAAATGATTAAATTAAAAATAATCAACATTAATATATTTATTAAAAGTTGACAAATATATTAAAAAGTATGATTACTCAAATTATTAATGTGATGACATTAATATATTTAAATTAAAAATTATTAGATTATTAATTACATTTAAATAATATAAATATCATATCATATTACAAAGGAATATAATTATTATTATATATATACTTTAAATATAAATATATTTAATTTTATTTTGTGTTAACATTACAAAAATTATAAATTATAATATATATATATATATATTTAAAGAGAGTCTTTGGCATTACAATAGTTTTGGAATCTAACTATTTTTTTTAATTTCATGTAATTAAAGACAAACCCATATAATTAATTAAATTAATTCATTAAACTATGATTATTAATTAACTTGGAATGTATATATATACATTATATATATTGGGTTCGTTTATGAGAAATATAATTGCTATATTATATATACACTAATACTTTTAGTATATATATACTTAAAATATAAATATATTTACTTTCTATTTCATATTAACATTACAAAAATTATAACTTGTAAAATTATTAATCATAATAAATACACTTTTGTTTATATAAACTTATAATACGCAAATTTTAAGAGAAGTTATGAGATTAGAATAGTTTGAGACCTAGTTTTTTTTTTAATTTCATGTAATTAAAGACACACTCATATAATTAATTAAATTAATTTATAAAACTATGATTATTAATTACCTTGTAATGTCTTTTAATATATTTACTTTATATATATTGGATTCATTTATAAAGAATATAATTACTATTATACATATAGTAAAATACTTTTAGTGTGTGTGTATATATATGTACATATTAAATATAAACATATTTACTTTCTATTTTCTGTTAACATTACAAAAATTATAAATTATAAAATTATTAATTATAATATATATACTTTATTTATATAAACTTAATTATCTAAAAAGAAGTTGTGAGATTAGAATAATTTTGAAACTTAGCTATTTTTTTAATTTCATGTAATTAAGGACAAACTCATATAATTAATTAAATTAATTAATGAAACTATGATTATTAATTAACTTGTAATGTCTTTTAACATCTATACTTTATATATATTGGGTTCATTTATAAGGAATACAATTACTATTATATATATATACACTAAAATACTTTTAATACTTTAAATATAAATATATTTACTTTTTATTTTGTGTTAACATTATAAAAATTATAACTTATAAAATTATTATTTATAATATATATACACACACATTATAGTATATAACTTATAATGTCTTTTAATACATACACTTTATATTATATATTATGTGCATTTATAAAGAATATAATTATTATTGTATAAGTTAATAATTACTAAACAATAAAATAATATTGATTTATATTATAGATTATGTTCATTTATAAACACATTTTATAGTTTTTTATTATTTAAATTTAAAGTTTAATATTAATGTTTTTATTAATTTAATTAGTAGTTAATTATATGAAATATGTACAAGAAATATTATTATATATGGATACGGGTTCGGGTTCAGGTGATTGGGTACTCATGAAAAATATTTTAATAATTTTTTATTTAATTGGGATTTTAAACGAGTTAGGATAATTATTGGGTAGTGGGAATGTATTAGGGTTAGGATTAAGATAATAATTGTTAAAATTATTCGGATAGTTAATAAGATTCGAGTATTTGATTTTTTATAGGGTTAGGGTTCATGCATCTCAAAATTAATGAGTACCCTACCCCATTAATAACCCTAAAAATTAGGGATTCCTTCATTATATTCTTTTAATGCTACTTTTATTTGATCATGATATGATCCAGATGTCTCAGGAAAGTAATCCCAGGACATTTTTATCTCCAATGAAGGCCAGATATGATTTAGAATAGTCTTGTTATGTTGGTAGATATGTCTTTGAAACGTTCTGTATTCTTGCTCAAGTTCCCTAATATTGCAATGGAATGATCTGTATGCCCATGTAGAGGGGAATGAGCCAAGCTAAGTGACTTTTCCATATGTGACAAAATACTGAGGCTTGTAGAGAATAAATATAACAACCTCTTTTCTTTTTCCTACTTTTGATGTAACTAATTTCTTCCAATGTGAGAGTAGATAAAACCATGTGAGGAAATCTACAAAGTTCTTTTTTCATGTTTCCATTTCTCCCTTAATTGCCTTTTTTATGAATTTCAAAAAATCCATAATATGGAGTTGGATACCAATGTGATACTTATGGGTTAAATACCAAAACATCCATTTTAATTCCTCAAGAAACTCCATGAATTCATAATAAAAAAGATGGGTAAAAGGATATTTTGGGTGAAGACCATAAGGTTTAAGGATAAGACCACCATACTTCCAAAAGACTTCAATTTGGTATTCAAAAATTAACTATTCAGTCTTTTGGTGGAATGTTCCTTCTTGTGCAAGTCACCTAGACCTTATAATGATTAAATAAAAACAGCATTAAAAGAATATAATGAAAGAATCCTGATCCTCATGAGTGGTCCCAAGAACCTTGGGAATATGGAGAGATAAATGAAAATAAGCTTGCACAACTCTTTACAAAGCCACCATGTGAAACATGCAAAAGACACTATGATATAGACCTCGAGGCACTCTCTCTACACATATACATATATAGGGAAAGAAAATAGTAAAAGATTATGAAACTCAACCTCACTTTAGACCCTGACACAGACTATGATTAAAAAATGTCAATAATTTTTTTTTATTTATGAAGTTGTACTAAATGTCTTTTATCTTGTCTTTTACTTTAAGTATATCAGTTAAGAGTGTCAATTTTATCACTATGGTCAATGTATTGTGTAAAATGTGTATGTTATATTTTAACTATAGAAAATTTGTTGTTTCCTACTCCTTTGCTTATAAAAGAAAATGACCTCTTGTAATGAAGGGCAGGACACCCTATACTAATAAAAATCGAGTATTGTGCAATTGTGGCAATTTGGATAGTTAAGATTCTGAGCAAAGCAAAAAAAAGTTGGCAAACATAAAATTGATATGCGGAATGAATCAAAATGTCAGTAATCAATCTAGTGGGGACCCTTGCTCTTTAAGCAGGGGATTCAAACTTTACTCTTTAGGCAGGGAGATTGTATATCAACCAATAAACCAAATGCTCGAGTGCATGGTGAAGATTTAGTTATTACACGTTATGTTAAAAAATTTAGTTGTTACATATCATGTTAAAATTTTAGTTTTACACACTATGTTGAAAAATTTAGTTGTTACACGTCATGTTAAAAAATTTAGTTATTATACATTATGTTAAAAAATATAGTTATAATACGTCATGTTGAAGATTTAGTTGTTACACGTCATGTTAAAAAATTTAGTTGTATGCCATGATGAAAAAGTTGTTACACGCTACGTCATAATTTAAATCGTTTTGACTTGACAAAAAAGTCTTTTTGACAATACTACCTTATTGTATCTTATCCTTCCAAGTCAATGTCCATGTCATGCTTATGACTTATAAGTGCCAGATACCTCTCACCTTAGGCCTTAATTGTAAGAAATTAAAAATGTTTGGCCCTTAATTGTTATTTTTAAAACATTTGGTCCTAAATTGACAAAAGTCCAATAATTTTGACCCCAAATTAAGCATTTAGTTTTGAAAAATTATGAATTATTCAGTAAAATTTAAATAATTTTTTTATTCTTTTATTACATTTAATCAAGTTTTAATACTTTTATTTTGAATCAAATAAATTTTTATAACAAATAGTTGACTAACTATTATTAGTCAAAATGACACTTGTCATTTAATACTATTTAGTGTTGACATGACAAGTTAATATATCATAATAGATAATGATGTTACATACTGGTGTGTCTTGATGACATGATTATATGATATTTTTCATCATTTATGTCAGTACCATATCAACGTCATTTGCATATAAAAATTACAAGTAGTATTTTGATTAATAACAATTAGTCAATTATTAATCATAAAAATTTATTTAAATAAAAAATAAAAATACAAAAATGTAATTAAATGTAATAAAAAAAACTTATTTAAATTTTTTAAAATAATTCAAAAAAATTTTCAAACATTATATTAACAAAAATCTATAATTTGGTGTATTGACTTAAATAGAATGCCGACTTTTACAATTTTTTTTAAAGAATGCCCTATTTTACACCTTTTTTTGGAAAATATTTCATAAATAGTCCACAAAATTTTGTTTGAACATTACTATTTAAATATAAAGTTTTATTCAAATATTCAAATTCAAATTTTTTATTTAAAAAGTAAAATTCGAATTTTTTATCCAAAATAAAATTAAAAAAAAAAAACTGAGGGAGGAGCAAGTTGTCCAGATTGGCAACAGGCGATAACTTACGGGAGGGATTTCTTTGGGCGGTTATCTTCAAGTACGAAAAAGTTTTAGAATTGTGGCAGTTTAGACGGTTAAGATTCTGAGCTGAGCAGAGCAAAGCAAGATGGCAAACAAAAAATTGATATTCCGAATGAATCAAAACGTCAGCAATCAATCAGGTGGGTGGGGACCCCCAGTGGAACCTACCCAAAAAAGCTGTCGGTGGTACACGATTTCTTGCTTTTTGGTCTAAGCGTTTTCTTTTTTGTTTTTGGCCTTTTGCTCTTTCTAAAATATTAAAATGTACTGCTTTGGGTCTTTCCCTGCTATTTGCTGGTTGCTTTTGTTACGGTATTTGCGCGTTAAAGAGCTATGAATTGAATCTAAGCCCTTCCAAGTACTTCCAATCCAAGCTTCTCTTCGCTTGTCTTTAGGGTCAAATTAATTGCTCCGAAAGGCATTTTTTTTTTTGGGGTACTTTTTTCCGAAAGGCATTGGGTCAGAAGGTAATTTGACTTTTGCAAAACGTCGGTGGCAGTTAGATGGCTATGTTTTGACATATTTATAAATCTAGTGCATCTCCTGGCATTTTTTTCTTGTCACATATTCGCTCTTTAATTTCATACCCATCATCTAATGTCGAAATATAGCTAAAACTATTCTTCATTAATTAATTGCATACTTTCTTATTCATATGTGATTAATCTTCATACAAAAGAGATTAATGAAATAAATCGGATAAATAAATTGATGGCATAATACTTTATTTTAAGAAAATAAAATTTATTTTAATGAAAAAAATTTATTTAAGAAAATTTAAATAAATTTTTATGAAAATTTAAGAAATTTTTATTTTTTATTACATTTAATTAAATTCATGTATGTTTATTTTATGGATAGCCAAATAAAAAAAATTATCATTAATTAAAACATTGCTTGTTAATATATGTCCTTGTGGTGTTAACGTGAATAATGAAAATTGTCACATGGTTACATTATTATACTACATCAACATATTATCTCACCATCTACTATAACACGTCAACATGTAACATCAACATCACCTAATATAGTATTTTGATTTATAACAGTTAGTCAATAGTTTGCTATAAAGACATACTTGATTAAAAATAAAAATATAAAAAAAAATAAAACGTAATAAAAAAATAAAAATTTATTTAAATTTTTATAAATAATTCAAAAAAAATTTAAAAATATTATGCCTTAATTCAATTTACAAATGAACATAAAAGTAGATAAAATTAACATAAAGTTAAATCAATTTCACGTATGATTTGATATGAATCTTAAACTTTTGAAACCTTCTCTTATCATTGAAACAATGCCTCGATGGCTCCATAACTTAACATCTTATATTTTATTAAAAAAGAAAAACCCCAACATCATCAATAAAAAGTTCCAATTGAAATCTATTTGGATAATTCTTTGAACCGTACACTTTTTATCAAAGATAAGAATGTGAGGGTGCTCTGTGGTCCATGGATAAAAAAAAAAATCAGCAATAGCACGATGTCTGATAAAACCAATGTGCTTACCTTACCTAATGTTGTCCTATTTACATGACATTTATCAAAGCAAAGACATGAAACGTGTGACAATATCCTTTCTTTTTGAAAGTATATGTTACTTATTGATTACTTGTATGCTAAGATTTACGTATATGTCATGGTTCAATTAATCATTAATTTGAAGCTGAAAACCAAATTACTCTCACCTGCCACCCACCTCACTCTGATGCTGATCTTTATTTATCAAATTTTCCATGATCTATTTGCGTTTGATTTTGAAAACTTTAATGACCATAATTTAATAGTATCTTGGATGATCTTTTCCATTTATATTTTAATTTGTTCTTCGTAAGAGAGTAAAGGATTATTGCTCAAACATTCAACAGTTGAAAATACGAACAATCTAGAGAAGGACAAAGGTGTATGGGCGTTTCGAGGAGATGAATCGAAACAGATCAGCCCAATACAAGAATCCAAATTCGAATACGATCCGTACGATGACTTTAACCCATGCTCACTGGAAGAGAAAGTTCTTTACAAGTCCATTCATTTTTCAAAGCCCACCCCAACCCACACACTACGCACCAACAACTTACGACGTCCGTTCATTCCAAAGCTCAACCAAAGCAATAATCATTTAAAAAAGGCATAATACTTCAAAACTTTTTAAATTATTTAAAAAATTTTAAATATTTTTTATTACATTTAATTAAATTTTTATATTTTTATTTTAATTAAAATAAATTTTTATAATTAATTATTGTTAATTAAAATATCATTTATCATTTTATATCATATGATGTTGATATAACATATCTACATATAATAATTAATGATAATTGCCATGCCAATATGACCCAATAATATAGTTATGTGGCATTTATCATCCTATGTATCAATGTCACATTAAAATTATGTGGATATAAAATGACATGTCAATCTTTAATTATAAAAATTTATTTGACATAAAATAATAATATATAGATTTCATTGAACATAATAAAAAAAAAGAGTTTAAAAAACATTATGACTTTAAAAAACAAAATATGTTAATAGGTTTCGATTCGTGAATTTGTATTTTCCTTGCTTCAAAATCGGAAAAATAATCGGATAAAAGAACAAAAAGGAAGAAAGGAGATTGTTTTGAAAGGAAAAGAAAAGGGTAATCGACATTGACTCATCTATAATTTATCTATATTTATAATCTATAATCCATATTTATAATTTACATATTAGATTACTAATAAAATTTAATTTTTGTATAAATTTATGCAGTGACAATGTAATATTCAACTGCTGAGAAACAAGTTATGGACCATTTGAAGTATCAATGGGCTCACACCGTTCAAGAAATTGGGGACAATTAAAGTTAAGGTTCTCAGACTTGAATCCATAGATTAAATTTTACTGGTGGAACAAAATTGATTGGTAAATATATTTTTTTATAATAAAATAATAATTTATTCATGTAAAAATTTATGAATTTATGTCATTTTACACTATTAATTATTTTTGTTTTATGATTTGTTTAAAAATTAAAACCTATTGATGAAATTTCTACATAGTTTGATACTATGCTCATAAGTTTATTCAAAAAATATGTTTCGGTTCACAAAACAATTTTAGAGTTTGGTAGTATAGTTACATGTAAGGAAAGTATAAACATCTCACGACGTCTCTTCAGAAAATAATATCAATTAATTATGTATTATTTTATTTTAACTTTCATAAATAATTTCTAACTTCATATTTAATTATATTTCTCATAATTATTTTAGCTTTTCTTATTCTTTTTGTTGTTAAATATTGAAAATTTATCTTAAATTTTCCCGACAATTTTGACAAAATTTAAGAGAATTCTCTCAACTTTAGAACATTCAAGAAAATTAATTATTTTTGTGAAAAAATTTTATTATTGAAATTATTTTAATATTTTTATAAAAAGTGTTTGGACAAACTTTTTTATTTTTTTATTTCTTTATTATTATTAGGTATAATACCTAAAACAAAGCTTTTAAACTATTTAAGAAAATTTAAATAATAAATTTTTATTTTTTATTGCGTTCAATAAAACTTATGTATTTTTATTTTGAACTAAATAAATTTTTATATTTTTATTGTGAGCCAAATAAACCTTTATGATTATTGGTTGATTTAGTTAAAAATGTCACTTACCATTCTATGTCCTGTCACTGACATGATATACTATGGCATTTTTCAACCTTCAATCAACAAAATGTTAGCATCACATGGATATAAAATGATAAGTGGTATTTTGATTAATAACAATTAGTCTATTATTAGTTATAATAGTTTATTTGATTCAAAATAATAGTATAAAGACTTGATTGAATATAATAAAAAAATAAGAGTTTAGTTGATTTTTTTTAAATGATTGAAGAGTTTTTTTAAAATATTATTATTATTATTTTTATATTCTTTAATAAATTAAAATCTTTTTATATTGAATTTATTTTTTAAAACCTTTAACATTTTTTATAAAATTTTAAAAAAATTTCCTCATTTAAATTATAACTTATAATGTTTTTTAAAATTCCATAATCAAAGAATTTTTATTTGTTCATATTTTTATAACTTTATTTTTATTTTTTAATAATGTGATAGATATGAATATTGAAAAATAAAATGACTTAAAGAATTGAGTCAAAAAAATCTTTGCTTTTCATTAATAAGATGAAGACATATATATATATATGCAAGGTTTGCTTAGAGTGCAAGTAAAATAAACAGTATAAAAAGAAATATTTTAATCCTAGACTTCTTTAAAGTGCAAATAAAGAAAAAGGTTAACAAGGAAGGATTATTAAAAAAAATCCCCATAAATAAAAAATCCTTCAATACTCTCCCTCAAATTGGAGCATGAAAAGTAGAAATGCCCAACTTTATCAGTAGTTTATGAAATCGATCGTACCCAAGTGCTTTAGAAAATATATCAATTAATTGGTTTTGTGAAGAAATATTTTAAGTAACAATAGTTTGTGATTGAATGTGCTACAGGATGAAATGACAATTTACTTCTATGTGCTTCGTACGTTCATAGAAGATTCCATTGGTTGCAATGTGAATAGCAACTTGATGTCATAAAACAAGGGAATCGGTGCAGTGTGTGTCACTCTAAGATCTCATAAAAGTCATATCAACCAAATGATCTCACTAGTGGTGCTGGCCATGCCTCGGTATTCAGCCTCAATAGAAGAACGAAAAACTACTGTTTGTTTTTTGGATCACCATGAAATGGGAAAAGACCCCAAAAAAGGTAATATAACCAGTAGTGGATTTGTGTGTCATTGGACATCTTGTCCAATCTGCATCAAAATATGCTTGCAAAGATAATGAACCATTCAAAGGAAGTAAACTACTTTGTCTTGGGGTTCCTTTGAGATAACGCAACACCCTATGAGTAGCATCAAGATGTGGTTGTCGTGGGGCATTGTATAAATTGGTTAAGAATATGCACTGCATAATTGTTACTTGGATGGGTGATGGTGAGATAAAGTAAACGACCTATTAGGCGACGATAGTGCTCTAGATCAGCGCAAATTTCACTAGAGTCGAGTGAAAACGTGTGTTGTTGCTCCATGGGAAAGTTGGCTTGCTTACAACTTGTGAGACCACTCTCGGCTAAGATATCAAGTACATATTTACATTAGCTTAGTGCATTACCTACTAAAGAACATGTTACTTAATTCCAAGAAAAACTTAAGTTTGCCAAGATTCTTGATGTGAAATTTTTTGTCCAAATAAAGTTTTAGCTTAGAAATGCGATTGGAATCTATTACCGTGATGATGACACCATCAACACATAAAAGAACTATAATAAAAGATCTTCCCATATGAGAGAAAGTGAACAAAGAGTGATCTACGTCTGATTGGTGAAAACCAATGGTAAGAAGAGAAGTGGTAAATTTGCAATACCAATTTTGAGATGCTCAACTGAGTGTATATATAGATTTCGTAATCGATATACTTGTTGCTTCCCTTGTTTAACAAACCTTAGTGGGATCTTTATGTGGATTTTTTCTTCCAAGTCACCATGTAAAAAGGCATTATTCACATCCAGTTGATGTAATTTTCAATGCTTAATCGAAGCAAGTGTCAACAAACAATGTACGGTGACTAATTTGACAACTAGGGCAAATGTCTCATGAAAGTCAACACCCTCAATTTGAGTGTAACTTTTAGCACCAAGTCACACTCAACACTTCCGTTTGGTTGATATTTGACTTTGTAAACCCATTTTAATCGATAACCCGTTTACCAGAAGGTAAGAGTTGCAAAGTCTAAGTATGATTTGCCTCTATAGTGAAAATTCCTTCACCATGCCTTCCTTCCAATGCGCATGTTTGATTACTTGAAAAAATGATTTTGGCTCATTGGTAGATGAGATGGCCACTAAGAAGGTAGTGTGACTAAGAGAAAATTTAGAGTAAGAAATAAATTGTGAGAGAGGATGTACTTTTGAATTGGTTGTAAAAGGAAATGGGAGCAGCGTAATGCTTGGAGGAGTAAGAGAGAGGGGTAAAATATAAACATAACCAAATAAGGAACGTGAAACTTGCTGTTGATGTTTGCTTGAAATAAGAGGAGCTTGTGAAATGGACTATCCAATTTAGTAGTCTGACCCAAATTAATTGACTGTACATATTTTGCTACTGAGGAATTTATAAATGGAAAAATGTCTTCCAAAAAATGAACATCTCGCGAAACATAAATCTTCTTACTCTCAATATCATAAATTCTGTATCCTTTTTGCCCACTAGGATACCCAACAAAAACACTCAATTTAACACGCGGAACAAATTTATCACTCAACTTGCTATTTATATGCCCAAAACAAAGACATCCAAAGCTTCTTAAATGATCATATTTAGGATTCTTTCCAAGTAAAACTTCATATGGAGTTTTATTTTGTAACATAGTGAGTGGCATGCAGTTAATTAAGTATGCAGCAGTAAGAACACATTTACTCCAAAAACGAAATAAGAAGATGAGCCTGAAATTATAATGCTCGTGCAACTTCTAAAAAATCCCTATGCTTTTGCTCAACAACTCCAATTTGTTGAGGTGTGTCTATACAGCTAGATTGACGTTCCATGCCATGATTAAAATAATGAGTCTTTATATCATCATGAGTAAATTCTAAGCCATTGTCTATTCGTAGAATTTTAACTTGTAAGTTAAACTGTGTAAACCCAATTAAAAATTACAGTAGATACGTTTTGGTTTCTGACTTGTATTTCATGAAGAAGACCCATGTTGCTCGACTGAAATTATCCACTATGGTTAAAAAATAGTGAGATCCAGAAAAAAATTTTGTTTTGTACGAGCCCCAAATATCTCAGTGTACTAAGTCAAAGGAATGTATAGTCTCATTTATACTAATGGGAAAAAATAATCGTGTTTGTTTTGCCTTACAACAAGCATCACAAAATAAAGTTTTCTTGCAATCAAAAGAATAGATAAGTTAGGAACCAAGAACCAGAGGAATGCCATTTACTAGTAGATGCTCCACGCGTTGATGCCATAAACTTGTATTAACTGAATCGCTGGCTATCAACACCTTCTCCCCTGTCATCGGGTCCATGTAAAAAAGACCATTTCGCTCTCTACCCCCCTTCAATTGACTTCCTCAAGGGTAAGTCTTGAATCACAAAAAAATCCATCTAAAAAGTTATCTTACAATGTAAATCATGTGTCAATTTACCAACAGACAATAAATTGAAACAAGAATCAAGAACCCCAAGGGCTTGCTCAAGGATTAATCTTTTTCCAAGAGCAGCTTTGTCCCAAAGCATGAACCTCCATTGTTTCACTGTTAGGAATTTGTACTAGTGATATATGGGGTCGAGATACCACATTTGATAAAGAGTCTCTATTGTGGGTTATATGATTTGTGGCCCTTGTATCTACAACCCATTCATTGTTTCTTTTACTAAAAAAATTGGAGGCTGCCATGTTTGTAGATGGGTTACCTGTTGATGCTTCATGACTAGTTAGTTGAGCTAGTAGCTGCTGATGCTACGCAAAAGTCAAACTTGGGATTGACAATGCAACTCTATCTATAATGGTGAAGCAGCTCCTAAAGACATGCTTGTCGCAACACCGTCGTCCCATTGATTTCCTCGAGAATGTGATTAATCACTATTAGTTTGTTTGCCACTTCTCTTTCCAAATTTGGGCCAATCTAGATAACCAATCACCTTGTAATAACATTTTTTGCTATGATTTGTCTTCCCATAGTGGATACAAGATGGAAATCAACCACGACTCCCATCATCATTCTTTTTTTATTGCAATTCATTTTCTTTAATCAACATGGCAATAGCTTCAATGACGGGTGCACGAGTTGTAACAACCGAACGTTGTTTCTCTTCCTGTGTTGTAATGGTGTGAGCTCTTCCAAGATTTGACAATGGGCCAACACTTAATATTTGTGACCATGCAGTTGAATATACTTCATCAAGTCCCGTCAAAATATCAAAAACCTTTTCTTATTCATGCATAGATTGTATCTTTTTCACCATACCACAAGTACATTCACATTTGCATGATGGGATTAGATTAAGACTTTATAACTCGCCCCAAATGGTTTTTAATTTACTGTAATAGCATGAGATTGAGGATTTCTCTTGTTGTAAAAGAGCTATGGTGCGTTTTTACTCATAGATTCTCAGTGCAATTCCTTGAGTAAATCTTTCTTCTAAATCTACCCATATTTCTCTTGTAGTTTCAACGTGAGCAACACTACTTTGAAGCTCTTTAGCAAGTGCATTTGTAAGCCATGAAAAAACCATTGCATTTCATTGTATCCATAATTGTAAATCCAAAGAATCAACATTTAGTTTTTCTATCATTCCATCCACAAAACTTGTGCGTTCAAAAAGCTACGCCTCCACATGAAATAATTATCTCTACTTTCAATGAGAGGGTGCGTCATAAAAATTAAATTTGGATGATCAGACGAATATGAGAGCATGGAGAAATAGCATCAATGACCTTGCTTTGATTGACATTCGCACTCACCGTCAATTCTTTAGTACTCTTGCCTTTGTCATTGTTCGTCTCCTACCATTTAAAAAAATTAAGATTTCGTAACTTACTCTGATGTCAAAAAAAAAAAAAATTTAAAAAATAGAGTTAGAAAACCCTTACTCTTTATTAACAAGATGAATAAAAATAAATATTTTAATTATAAACTTCCTTAAAGTATAAGTATAGAAAAAAGTTAACAAAAAAAATTATATAAAAAAATTCAATAAATAAAAAATCCTCTAATAAATATAGCTATTTAAAGTAAAATATAATAATATACATAAAAATTTTCACTTCAACTAGGGGGAGTTGTCCACGCATCTTTGTAAGTACTATACATTCGAGCTTCTCACACTAATTATTATTATTATTTGTTTTATGTGGGGGGCTGCCCCCTTAAAGAAAAAATTGGCAACAGTGAAGGGACAGAGTAGTCACAATCCTAGAGTGTTCTCTCAAGTTTCAGGCAAAAAATTCCATTATATATTTTATCCAACTCAAGAGGTAAAAATATCGTCCGAGCTGAAACGACAAATCAGTACAACACTTTGTCTGTCTCTCTCCATTTTTATCCTTTGTTTATTGGTACGTCTCCTTTTCCGCACAGTCCAAAAGAAACTACTCCCACCAGCTTCAAAACAAACCGTAGACTAAAAAACTAAGGCAAAGAAGCAGCGGTCCCTCGGGTTCTGCGCTGAAGACAATAAGCAAAGAGGAAGAGACACAACACTCCACTAACCCCAGGAACAAACCATTAAAAATTAAAGCCTCTTCTGCTTACATTCTCAGGCTCTCACCTCTGCCCCATGTCTTCTTCTTCGCTTCTTACCTCACCGAAATCACTAGTACATTTTTAACAAAAGCTTAATAACTCTACCCATTCCCTTCGCTTGTAGTTGTTGTCAAATTAGCACACTAGGTAAGTTTGCTTTACACTATACTTTTATTCTTTTTTTCTCTCTGTCTTTGGGGTTCCCAAGAAAATGCTGCAAAGAAAAAGACAATTTTTTTTCCATAGTATGTTTCAAATGACGGGTTTGTTTGTGTTGCTGTGTTTTTGCTGTTCTTATGGTAATGATGCTACTTTTGAACTTCTTTTTCTCCTTTGAAACTGATGAAGGAAAAAGTTTCCTTTTTCTAAGCTGATAGTAACTTAGCTCTGTGTTCAATTCAGGAGCTTTGTAATGGCAGCCTGGCGGACTTTATTCTTTTTTTTTGTATTAAAAAAACGTATTTTATAAAGGAAACCGAATCTCAAAAAGGTTTTCCTTTTGGTCTCTTTAGTCTTTTTGTTTCGAGAAATGAGCGATCTTTACGTTGTCTTATAAGCTGCAGGAGATCTTGCTTTGAGGGTGCTTTGAATTATTTGGACCTGGATGTTTTTATCTTCAAAACGTGTTTCTCCATTTCTCTTTCTAAAAGAGTTTTCCCAGAAAATATTGTCCTGAGAAACAAACAGGTGTAATACTTAATATTGGAGCTTTTGGCTTTCAACAGACAAGATAAACAAAGGTTTGAGCGGCAGTTTAAATCATTTTTTCACTGTTCTTAATTTTGAACCCCACTTATATTTTTACTTTTTTTAGTGTCCTCATTTCTCGGCAACAATGGCGGTAGAAAGTTCACCTGCTAGATTACGATAATGCCCCTTCGTAGTGTTGAAATGCAGTTAGTAAAGAACACATGAAAAGTAGGTAGTTTTATGTAAATTTGTCTGTTTCTGCCCTTGTTGATGTAGGTCCCTTGTGACTATAATAATGTCCTATGACCATTATCAAAGGTAGAATTTGCGGTAGCATTGAATGTGGTAAAGATCAAAAGTTGCTGTTACTGTCTGGTTAATTAGTGGATAGCTTCTGCTTTGACCTTTTCTTGGAGATATCTTGTACTACTGCTTTCATTTGTATGGTTGGTATATATCTTTTGCCTTAATGGCTTACTATGTGATGATAAGGAGCACCTGTCTTTCATATGAGCTCATTAAATTTTTTCATGCACAATCACATTGGATGCTTCTGTCTCAGCTTTTTGATATTTTTCCCCATCTGTTTCAGGCCTTGTGGGTCAGGGAAGCATTGAAGTGGTGGAGGATAAATAAACTAGAGTTGTTTTTAACTTTGTGACCTCAGGGACAAGGGTCTTTAAATTATGCAGACTCCCAAAGCAAGGTAACTTCCTATTGCCTTTAGGACTGCTCATTCTTCCCTTACTAGAGGTTTCTTAGTTTGTTTCCTGGATGCATTTATGTAGTTATTCTTGAAAAATAAGTTTAATTGGTTGTTCTGTCATTTAAAGCAATATTTAGATATAATGCTACCTAAGTTTAGGCTGTCAATCCTTATTTTTTGTTACCATATATGATCATCTGGGTTGTCTGGGTTTTATCTAATGCCTAAGGGGTACATTGAAGATCTTTGCTGAAGATTCTTTCTTTCCATTTTTTTTTTAGTTTTTAATTTTCTACTTTTCAAAGGAGTTCTTTTATCTTTGGATTTTGGCATTGGGTCTGTCTTCTTCGTATCGCATCGATAAAAAATTTATAGGAGTTCCACTCTGTTCTACAGTTGAGGGCCATATTGTCTGGTAACCATTTTGAGCTTCAGTCTCTTTCTGCATGAAAGAAAAAATTTTGTTTGTCTCCTACCTAAAGGATAGAATAAGCCAAGACCCATAATGGGACCACCAGATGCTGTAAGTGAAGTGCTTCATCCTTCCAAAGGAAAACTTATTTGTGGTTTATCATATGTTTGAGACCATTGGCTGATTTGTTTGTTTGTTTATTGTATTCTCAGTAATCTGCTTATCTCACAAGGAACAGGGTAGACTAGAATTTTCAAAGCTTTAGTGGTTTCGTTTAGATTTAGGATAATGGTGGGCAAAAGATATATTATAAAGATGTTGTGTTGGTACTAGCGAGCAAGTCCAATACTTCTGTTTTATGCAATTTGGCTGTTTGTAGGTGTTTCCCTGCTTGACATGGGCCCTAACTTGGAAGCTGCTATTCTATTGTCAGGGTCCAAGAATTTGGGATCAGTATGTCTGGTTGTCTATGTAAATTATTCATGATAAAGAAATATGTATGTGTGTACTGCTTCTTACCAGTTATTCTAGTTTAACACTGTGATGCCCCTGGAACTGAATCAGAAATCTTTTCAACCAAAGTTGCCTGCTTACCAACATTGAAGTTTGATCTGGTGGTTCCTCAACTTGGGCCAATGCCTTGTGAAGTAGGGCTCACTGATTTGTCTCTTCTCTATTTCTATTTCTTCTTTGGTTTTTGTCCAGCCCAGGGGATTTGTCTTTGCTAGGATAGGAGCTAAGGCATAGGCAAATTGGTGGCCAATTCTTCTCCGGATAGGGGTTCCTGAGTTCAAGTTTTCTCTCTCCCCCAATTTATTTTTTCTTCTTTTTTATGAAAAAAAGAAGAAGAAACCTTTCAATTAGATACTTGTCGCATATATATATAAGCTTCTTACCCTAGTTTTCCACTGTAGAAGGAACGGCAACAGCTTTTCCTTAGATTATGAATTCCACATTCTCTGAGCCTCATGGCTAAATTTTAACTGTTTGGTCATCCATAATCAATTGGTTGTAGTTCTTAAATCGTTCATAACTACTCCAAATACAATTAGATTGATTGAATATTGGGTGGTCTAACTAAGGGATTGGTCTATTTTTGTATTTTTTGACTTGACTCTAGGAGAGTGTATCTTGCTTTTATATTAATGTGCTGCAACATTTTGCTGTTAAAGGGGGAAAAAAGAAGAAGTCTAACCTCACTTCAAGATAGGATAAGGAGTGATGTTCTCTAAAAGCTTCAGTTTGTCACAATGTTGGTTTGGTTGGTCCAGCCACCAGGTGGTTAGAAATTTAGGATGTTTTATTTTTTGGTAAGATGGAATCTGTATACAAGCATGTAGAGCTCTAATCTTAAATTTCAAGCTACTTAACTTTCAGTTAACTATCCTAAACTGGAGGAATGTAAAATGTCTTCTTGAAGTCTTTGATTGGTATTGTGCTTTATTCATCCATAATCAAATTATTGATTTACCAATGTTTAACAGAAATGGATCTTCAGAAGTGCCGCAAAGGGTCTCTCCTCGAGCTGTTCGTCAACTCAGGCCAACTACACTAGAGACTGAAGCTGTATCTTCTTCAAATCCAGCTACTAGACCTTCAAAAGAGAAAAGCCCTAAAGTTGTTGAGCGCCGTTCACCTAGAAGCCCAGCCTCGGAGGTATACAAATTAGAGAAAATTAGACAAACTTAGATCTGAACCTTAGGGAAAGCTTTTAATAATCGCATAAAAAGCCCAATTATTAAGGCCTTTTGAGTGTTAAAGGCTTCATAACAAACTCTATCCGGGTTCCTGTTCCTCCTTTTTATAATAGCATGCCAAATGGCAACTTGTTGATCTCAAGAATGGTGCTTGGCTTCTTTTCCCCTTTAAATTATGATTGATTTTTCAATGAAAAAAACTTTGTTTGTTGATATCTTGCATTTTCTTCCTTTTCTAAGTTTCTATTATGGTAATGGTAGGATTAGGTGAAGCAATTAATTTTGTTAGTTGAGAGAGAGATAGAAAAGAGATTTTATAATTCCTCATAGAGTGATTCTTTTCAATTTGCTAGTGGATGCAGACACACATTAGCCTCCCATAAACATTCCCATTTTTTAATTAGAAGTAGAATTTAGCACTTATAACAATGGTGCTCTTTCCTATGAGAATATCTAATCTTATCCTTTGTTCTTGCTTCAGAAGAAGCGCCCAAGCAGAATATCTGAATTGGAGATACAGATTTCACAGCTTCAAGAAGAACTAAAGAAGGCAAAGGATCAACTAAGTTCATCTGAATCATGCAAGAAGCAAGCTCAGCAAGATGCCGAGGAGTCCAAGAAGCAACTGTTGGCCATGTCTGCGAAGCTTGAAGAGTCCCAAAAGCAGCTTCTTGAGCTTTCTGCTTCAGAGGAACCTCGTGTTGTTGAGCTCCAAAAGATCTCACAGGAGCGGGATCAAGCATGGCAGTCAGAGCTTGAAGCTGTCCAGAAGCAGCACTCTCTCGACTCGGCTGCTCTGGTCTCTGCTGTGAATGAGATTCAGCGGCTTAAGGATCAGCTTGAAATGGTGGCTGAATCTGAGGCTGCACAGACCAAGCAAGCAGAATCAGCACATCTGGAGCTCCAGAGCCTGAAAGGAAACCTGGTAGAAACTCTTTCTCTTGTAGCCAACATGAAAACCCAGCTAAAGGATAGCCAAGAATCGGAAGCTAAGGCCCAAGCCTTGGCTAGCGAAACTCTGCTACAACTAGAAGCTGCAAAAAGGACTGTTGAGGCACTTAGGTCGGAAGGCATGAAGGCTGTTGAAGCTTACAACTCCATTGCTTCAGACTTAGACCAGTCAAGGCAACGTGTTTATTCACTGGAAGGACTTGTTAAGAAACTTAAGTTAGACCTAACTGATGCTAGTGGCAGCCTCTCTCTCGAGTCTGACAGTGATCAAATTGTCATTGAGAATCAAGCTGGAGAGAGTGAGAAACCTGAGGATTCACACCAGCTTGAAGCAGAGATTTCTTCTTTAAAGTCTCAGGTGGGATGGTTAAGATCTGCTCTTGAAACTGCTGAGATTAAATTCCATGAAGAACAAATCCGAAGCACTGTACAGATAAAGAGTGCTCATGAACTGGTGCAGCAGATAAAATCTGAAGCAAGCTCAAGAGAGGCTGAGCTGTTAGCTGAGCTAGAGAAAGCAAACTCTGATATTGCTGACTTGAAGGCAAATCTGATGGATAAGGAAACTGAGTTGCAGGGTATTTCAGAGGAAAATGAAGAGCTTCACATGAAGCTTGAGAAAAACCTGTCATGCCAGCGAGAATCGAAACTTGAAAATGAGCTAAAGGTTTTGAAGGAAGCTGTTGTTGATCTGAAGGCAAATATGATGGATAAGGAGACGGAACTTCAAAATATATCAGAGGAGAATGAGATGCTCAGGTTGGAAATCAGTAGAAGGGAAATGGACAAAGGTAAAACAAATGATAAGGTGGGTACTGAGCTAGAGTTGGCAAGGGCTGCAGAGCGAGAGGCTTGTATTAAGCTTGGGCTTGCAATGGAGGAGGCTGATAAGAATAACAGGAGAGCTGCCAGGGTGGCAGAACAGCTTGAGGCTGCACAGAATGCCAATTCCGAAATTGAGGCAGAGTTGAGAAGGTTAAAGGTCCAATCTGACCAGTGGCGCAAGGCTGCAGAAGCAGCTGCTGCGATGCTTTCAGCAGGTAATAATGGGAAGTTTATGGAGAGAACTGGTTCACTGGATAGCCATTATAATCCAGTTACGGGAAAGGTTAGCTCACCTTATACTGAAGATATGGATGATGATTTGCTGAAGAAGAAAAATGGGAACATGCTAAAGAAGATTGGGGTCTTGTGGAAGAAGCCACAGAAATAGAACACCATGAGGCATGCTAAATATTTTTGCCAAAATTGCTTATATTTTATTATAATTTGTATCATACTATATTTATCTAACTGAGTTATCTCCCCTTACGTGGACAGATACTTGGGATACTGGGACCAGCCAAGTCTATTTGCTGTGAAGTTCACAATGAGTACTCTTTTGAAGCTTCGTAGTTGCATTATGATGGCAGAACATTGCTGATAGCAGATTTTCTTTTCTTTCTTTCTTTTTTCCTTTCTTTTCTGTGGATATGTAAAATGCGGGTGTCATCACCTTGTGCTTACAGGATCAAACGTATTACCTCTTGACAATGCAACTTGTGGTGGTTTTAGATATGGATTCCATAGTTATTTCTGTTAAGCTGCCTGCTTAATATGGCCATAACTGATCAGCGGCCAAGTGCTAGCATAAATTATCAATTTTCTTACCTTGTACTTTCCTGTCAGGCAGTGATGCAACAATATTCAGTAACTTGTAGTGCTACATATTGCTATGGAACCCACATGTAAATCATATATTTTGGTTGCATGCAAATCTTGGGATTGGAGATAGTGTTTGTCTCTGGTTTATCTACTCGATGCCCAGACCAACTCCTCTTTTTGCAAGTTAGACCATGAGTTCTGGGATTGAATCCCACTTGCTTCTTTTTCGAGTTCATCGGATATTTTTCTTCGTGTCTTTTTTTTTGGGACATTGGTTGGAAACGAAAGCAAAAAGAAAACCAAGTTTGTTCCTACTGGTATCTAGTCGTGTTGCTACACAAAATGAGGTGGTGATTGCTGGTTTTGGAGATATTGGTTGGTGGTAGATTTTATTAGATGTTCATCGTTTGGCCCTATTCAAGGATAAGTAGAAGACTAGTTCTTGGGATACTAAGAAACACCTGCTCATGACTACAATTTAGTTACATGGATTTGAGTGTGCATGTCTGACACAAATTGTGTCTAAATCTCTATCTTGTCTTTATCTCAAATAGGGACCCAAGATTACAGGATGTCTTCTAAAAATTGTCCGAAATAGGATGTAAATACAATTCTTTTTATATTTTTTCTTTTCAGATTATCATTATTATTATTTTATATATCGCCATATATTTTAATGATTGTTAAATGTTCACTTAATAATTAATTTATTATTTTTAATAAACATACGTAATGAGACACATATCAACCTTCAAGCATAAAATTCTCTTTTTCAAAATCAAAATCTTAATCAAAGTTCATCTTTAACTTGCACTATACTTTTTAAATAATTTTTTTTTCAGTCAAATAAATAATCAAGAATCAAGATTGATTGAGGGTAAAATGTGTATAAAGAAATGTGGGGGGCCCAAGATAAAGGAAGTCCAGGACATAATTGCTTGCCATTTTGGGCCACAGTAAGACTAAATCTGATGATCATTTGTCAAGCCCAATTCAAAGAAAAATATAAAACTTATTAGCCCAAATATTGCTTGTGGCAAATAATACATGACCCAACGAGTTTCTTTCTCCATGGAGTCACTCTCTCTCTTCCCCCAAAGAGAAAGTATTATTTGAAACAATTACTTGACGCCAACATCTTATGCTTTAGGAATCATATGTGGGACTACTAATAGTTAAATATATTAATTACTCAGATCCATTATTGATGTGTGTATAGGTAAGTATATGTTCATGTGTAGTTTTATATAACCTTTGGCAGTTGCCTTTCTTGGGGCTAAGTACTAGTATTTGATAGAAGCTGGGAGACCAATAGCGCAATCTCCCTTCAATTTTCCACCTTATTTTCTTCTTAGCTGGGGTTTGGAATCCCTTCAGCATGAAGAAACTGAGTCCAAAAAATAATTACATGCACTGTTACAGCATTGGTGTGTGAATGTAATATGAGGGTGGTTGTTGTCATGAAAAGGTAAAGTAGGTCTTGCTCATGGGACAAGAAAACATTTGCTCATTACCCTTTTTTACCCCAGCCCCTCCTGTAAACGGGAGAAGCATATTGTCAAACACTGCTGCTCGAAGTGGGTATTGAACAAACATTAGTTTATATTATAATCAAAGTGGATGACAACAGTGTTCCCTGGTTAAATTAATTATAATAAAATCGAAAATCTAAAGCAATTTCAAGGGGAGATACCTCAAAAGATAGGCTTTGTCCACACTCCCATATGGAAGACAAAAAAGATTACGAAAACTAGACTGAAAGAATCACATGGACAGTTCTCTCAAAGGTGGAAGCATTACATATATACAGTACAGACGTACTTTCTCTCCATTGCAGAGATTTTTTGTCTTCTTTGGAAATTGGATGATTTGGATTTATTTACCTTGCCTTACATTAGAATTTTGAGATTCTTAACTTCATTGCAGGTTTCAAGCTCAAACAGCACTATGCATTAAGATAAGATAATAAAGGTCTGTGTTTCCCAACGAAATTAACCCACTATATATAAGGCAGAAGAACAGTCCTTTGAAAGGAAGGTAGAAACAGACGTACGGCAGGCAGGAGCTATATATAAATATATATAATCTGGCAAATATTGAATTGAAGTGTTTGAAAACGATGACTTTCTCAAATCCCAAAATCCTAATGTCACGGCCCATATGATGATAGCTAAATAATATTCAAACTGATGAAGGAGACAACCATGATCCCACTCTTACTAAGTCCCAAATGTCAATGCCTCATTCAATAATTTAGTACAATGTTTAAGCTAATCTCTGACAATTCTCTCACGCCCATATCTTAGCTTAGATTTGGTGATCTGGTGAGGGAAGAAAACATATCCATCCCGAGATTAGTGCTTTCATGTCTCACTGAAATTTTAATGCTTGGGGGGAGAGGGGATAATCCGATTCACCCAATTTTATTGTAGTAAGATATAATGCCAATTTAATAATCTGCTGTGTTATATATTCCTAGAATCTACCTGAAAGTAAGAAGCAATCATGATAGAATATCTAGGAAACACCAACTGATTCAAAACCCAAAGTCATGCAACTAACCAACTTTAAATACTTCAGAGAGTTCAGACTGCAGAAACCATGAAACATCACTCTCGGTCATTCACTCTTTTCTCCAAAACGGTAATGATATTATACATATACATATATATATATATATATATATATATTTTCCTCTGCAAGTGCCTTAATTGGTTAGCAAACAAATTTGAAATATCATTAGTTTATCAACCAATAATAGAATGAAAATGGGGAAAAAAAAAGGATAAAAACAAATGGGAAATGCTGGTCATTCTCAAATCTCCTAACACGAAAACTCAAAAAGAGATTAAAAACTGAAATATCAGTTTTGATATGAGAAGAAAACTCTGTGCCTTTGTTTGCTTCTTGCAGACATTGAACCAAGAGAGGAAAAAAAAAAAAAAAAGAAGAGAAAAGAAAACACTCCATTGTCTACATCAGAGGGCTATTAAGAAGTCCATGCCAAGTTGGATTGAGTCCATTCCAGCTTTCACGTCCTGAATCAAGATCACCCATGTTATTACCATCTCCATTAAGCTGCCAAGGCAAACCCCATAACACTCTATTCTCACTTTCTCTGCCATTACACAACTCTTGCTTCATTGTTGTAACTGTCACAGCTGTTGTTGTTGCGATATTACTCATTTCTTCACTGTATGGTAGCATCATTTCTCCACTGACACCCACACTTCCTCCCCCATTATCCACCTCCCCCATGTTCTCATTACCAAACCCATAATAGAAATTCTGGAAATGGTTCTGGGTTCCAAGAAAGCCACTTCTGAGTGCATCAAGAAAGGCAGGATTGGCAGCTGAACTAGTGTTAGGGTTTCCGAGAATATCACACTGGGTGTTAGTTGGGTTTCCAAGAATAGAAAGGTCATGATCATCAAACCCTAACTGCCCACTAGATTGTTTCTGGAGCCTAGCAAAGGCCAGACTGAGGTCATTGGTGTCATAACTCAAAGGTGGGAGGCTGGTTAGTGGGTTGGTATTTGGTGTTAGCGGCTGATCTTGGCTCCTCTTTGATGATGATGATGAAGATCTTTTGTTCTTCCTGCACCCTCCACCCACTGGAACATTTCTCAGTGTGCCTCCTTTGGTCCAATACCTCCTGCATGACTTGCAAAAATACCTTGGCTGAGAAAGGCTGTAATTGTTGTAGTAACAGAATTTGGTGTTGGTGGAATCACATCTTGGGCACTTTAGAGCTTGTTCCGGTTGAGGCCTTGGCTTTCTCTCTTGCTGTCCTCTTGATGTGCAAACCAGCATGTTTTCCAATGAAGGGTTAGGCATCTCCTGAATTAATTGACCCAAAAAAACAGTTGAAACATATTAGACCAAATTGCAAGAAAGAAATAATGTTCTTAGATAGATTTTTAACTATGATTTCTTAGTAACCTTGATTCATTAATTAATACATACACTCATTTGTGTGTGTGTGCCGACACTTGAGATATACTATGCACAGATTAAAACATACATGATGCGAAAATGCTATCATTAGTGGGGCCATCACAAGAAAGTTTAGAGCATTCAATTCCAAATTTTTTTCTTTGAGCAAGAATTGATTGCCTGGAAATAAAAGCATGAATAATGAGAAGAAATTCAGGGGGTCAAGCTGTGGTATATTCTTTTCCTTTTCCTATACGTTTCTTACACCGAAACGAAGCATGTAGAAGAAAGAATCTTATCTTATTAATCAAGACATCAAAACAAAACTAAACAAAAAGAGAAGAAATCAAAACTAAAACTTGTTCTAATTTAAATCAAATCAGAATTCAAAAAGAACTGTGACACATGTATATAAACACAAAGCTCCACAATCAAAATTCTTTTTTTTTTTTTTTGCATCCCTTTGCTTCTCTTGACTAACAAGAAGAATTACTCCTAATTACATAAAACTGAAGATCACATCTTTTTGAATATTCAGACAACAAAAAAACCAAGAAAAAAAAAAGAAAAAGGGAAAGACCAAAAAAGGGTAAAGTTCACAAAGCATTTATTACATCATTAAACATAAGAAGTGGTTTTCTTTTATCATATCTATATATACCTGGTGTTGTCCGCTTGAAGGATCCATCCATGCAACAAAAGAAAGTGAACCCAACACTCCTAAAGAATTGAACTAGTATGGTTTTCAACAAGAAGAGAAGTAGTACAGAAAAAGAAGAGACTCAAAAGTTTAGTAATGAAAGATAAGAGAAGAGTAGTGAAAAGAGAAATAAGAGAGATGGTTTGTTTGCTAACAAGTCATGCAAAGCAAAGTGAAGAGAAAATAAGGACACCCCTCCAAATATATAAAGCAAAGCCCCCCCACTCCTACCCCCAAGAGAGAGAGAGAGAGAGAGAGAGTAAAGAAAAGAAATTGGTTTTTGCTTTTTTTTTTATGAAGGGATACAAAGAGAGAGAGAGAGAGAGAGAGAGAATGTAATGATGAGTTTCCCGTACGAGATGATGGATGTGATTGGCTTGCACGCAGAGAAAGCTTTCATAAGTTTTTTCTTTAAAAAAAAAAAAAGAAAAGAAGAATTGGAGTCATCCCAAAAATCCTTTTTCTTCATCTGCAACGGACTCGTATAATTAGTACTACTATTATGAAAGAGAGAGAAAAAGAGAAAGAGAAAGAGAGAGGGAGCGCCAGAAAGAAAAACCTATCCCCCCTGGGTGCCTTGTCTTTTGTGGGACCCTTTCTCGCGTGGATGCAACTATACGGTGGGGTCCACGAGCTTGGGGTCCCCACCCACCATCACCACCATTTCCACCACCATCAGCCTCCAGCGGCTAGCAGCTAGCAGCAAGCACCACCCCCCCTCTCTCTCTCTCTCTCCCATGGTCTCATCGGCATAAACTCTGCGAACTCCTCAATCACTCGTACACACAAAAACATGAAACACTAGCACAAACCTCGTGTTCCAAAAAGATCAGCAAAGGAAAAAAAGCAACCATGTCTTTTTCTTTTCTCTAATAAAAAAATACAAAAAACCATTGCAAATTAACTTTATATACTTATATTAAGTCAGAATGTGACGATTATTACTTTACTATCCTATGCATTACTCAGCAAAGTTATCCAAGGTATGATTTATAACTTGTATCATATTCATATATGTTTATATATTTGAATTTATTAACATTGTTATTTAATTATACACATACAAACTTATTAATTAATTCCTTGAGCTCATATCGTTATGAAATTATAATTCAAATTTTCCAATTACACCTTTGCAACAATATATATTATATAAAAGCAAGTTACACTAATATAGTAATAACTGTTACACCTTATAGTTTGACTTGCTAATTGTCATTAGATTTTGATAATGAGTATCCTAAAGTTTAAAGTTACTATACTAAGTAATATTTGGTAAAACTTGTACCCAAGTTGCTTTTGAGTTCCATTAAAGCATTAATTACATTCATGAGCTAGGTACCTATATACTCAAACTTGAATCCCTATCAAAATTAATTTCATTAATTAATATCTTTTATTGAGGTTAGTAAATGAGTTTGAACAAAATTGAGTCGAGTTTTGTACACTTTTAATTTGTTAATTTACAGCCCTAGCTACAACCTTAAACCCTAAGCCACCTCCACATACATAGAATATCTAGATTATTCATTTAAAAAGAAAAACATGCAATGAAAACACACACCCATATGCAATAGGGCAAGTTGTTCTTAAGGATTGAAGAAATGGGTATGTATAGATAGATATAGATACAGAAATCTATACAAGTTTAGGGTTTGGGTGTGCGTGGAAATGGAGTGGTGGTGGGGTCCGGTAGTTGGAATTGGTTTTGATTGTGATTTCAATAGTTTATGTGTTTGTGTTAGTTGAAGGTTCTGATGATGTGGACTTATAATGATGGCTAGGGACAGGAGCAGGAAAACATTGGAGACAATTACAGGGGGATCTTCCATCTTCATTGCATGATGAATAGGATAATACATTACAGAAATATTACAGCACCTGCTAGCTAGCCCACCAAAGAGTTTGCTTTTCCTCACCTTGCCTCACATGTGGTCCATTTTGGAACATTTTCTTTTGTGTATTGTCCCTCTCACCTTCAAATTTCTAGTAATCAGACCATTCTACACTCATTAGACTAGATTTTGAGATATTTAGCTAATCTCCTCTCCTTTTTCAATCTTATCTATGTATGAAATACACAAATACTAGTTACCAAGACTAAAAAACTTTATGTTTGAGATTTACATTCAATTTTAGGTGCCAAGAAGAATATATATATATATATATATATATATATATATATATATATATATATATATGAAAGAACAGTTTTAGGTGTAGTTAATTTGTGGCTTGTTTTACCTTCATTTGTTAATATAAGTCCCTGCTAAACAATCCTATTATCACATTATTAATTAGAGATGAAAAGCTATGTGTACATATCGAATAATTTCATGTCTCATGTCCTACCCTATACATATGATTTTGAGTTATGTAAAATTTTCATTTTATAAATCCTATTCTCCCATTTTAAAATTTAAATCCAAGATCTTCAATTTGGAAATTCAAAATTTTAATTACTGAGGTGTACTCTTTAAGAATATACATGTAGACACTGTTATTATTAAGATTAACGGCACGTTTGGTATGAGAGAATAGCTAACTCATTCCCCTCTTATTCCTTTCGCATTTTTATTCTTTAGTTTGATTGATTTTTGAGGTGGGGAATAACCATTCCAAGTAATGGCTATTCCCCAAAATCTTGATTTAGCCATTCTCCACCTCCCCATGTTAATGACTATTCCATGACTATGGAATAGAGTCAAAAATTTATTAGATAAAACTATCCCTATTTATTGAAAATAATTACAATCTACAAATAAAAAATGAAAATAAAAGAGTAAAAGAAGTAAAAATAAAAATTATATTAATAATTTAATAATAAATTATTAATGTTTAAATTTTTAATAAAAATAGAGAAAAAATAAAAAAATTGAAATTAAAAAATTATATTAATAATTTAATAATAAATTATTAATATTTTTAAAATTTAATGAAGAAAATTAAAAGATTAAAAAAGAAAAAATATTATCAAATTATAATAATGAGCAATTTTGTCTAGTTTACTAAATTATAATAAAAGGTAATTTTGTCATTTTATCATTTATTCCTTTAACTATTCCAAACTATTATTATCAACCAAACATTCAAATGAGTAATAATAACAATTTCTACCCTATTCCATTCCATAAACCAAACCACATAATAACCATTTAATTCTATTTTCACAGAATAATTATTTTATTTTATTTTATTCCATTTTGTGAATCAAATGTATCATAAGATTCTAGATTTTTGAAATTTAAAACTGTTTGAGCACTTGAGTAACAAAACAAAATTTAAAAGAACAACCCCAAATTTTTCCAGTGGTGTAATTAAGTGTATTAAAGCATGTTGGATTAAATGTAGGAGTTGGATTAAACAGATAAACAAACTAACTTCATTAAGTTGGTCCACAACATCATTATTTTAAGCATAGCTAGGGTCAATATAGCTTAATTATAGAATGGTCTGGTTCAAAAATTGCCACGTTTTTGGAGCTCAAATCACACAACTTATTTATTGCATTTTTTCGGAATCTTATCCTCTTTTGTCTGTTTAACTGTAGTGCTTTTGGCTTTCATTTGGAGACTCCACACATTGTGTTAACGTGATTTAACTTGGTAGCGTCACATTTATTAATTACATGCAATTATTTTTTTCTGCTCACAGTAGCTCAAATGAGCAATTGCTCACTATATGGATTGAATTTTTAGCTATAATTATATATATATATATATATGCGAATTTATTTGTCACATGGGATATGGAATGGCTTTAATTAATCTAACAATATGTAAAACACCAATCTTATTTTATTGCCTGCAGTCTACCGGAAGTCATTTTTTAAGAGGAAAATACGACACTGAAAAGAGATAACAGCAACAAAATGAATGATTAAAAGATGAATTGTGCATGACAAAAAGAAGAGAAGCTTGCAATCCACATGCAATCCACTGGAAAATGATGATCCGTCAATCAAACAAAGATCATATGGCTAAGATCTTCAAGATCTAGCTAGAGCTATACCTTTTCTTTTTCCTTGTTAATTTTTCCATTTATGGGCCAAGATTCTTGGACTGGCGAGAAAATCAATGTTACCAACCAAAATTCTAACTTGTCATCATCTGTCAGAAGCTGGAAAATAATAAACAAACAATGATTGCTCCCCACTTCTGATATCCTTTCGGTGGATCCCATCACAAAATTTTGCTTTGGCTATGCCCAATGTTCGAAACAAGAAAATTAGTAAACAAAATATTGAATATGATGATATTATTTGGTCCAGCAGTTGTTTAATTACACATAAATAGTATAAAAAAATACATAAAAAAATATTTATATTCTATGAATTAGTAATAAGTTAAGTTTGGTAATTTAGTGGGATATTTGATGATCACAAAGTACATTGGGGCTGGGGGTGCAAAGATTGCGGTGGGGCAGGGGGGCTAGCTATGGTGGACAAGTGGATACATCATAGGGATCACTGAGGTTAGTTGACTGGTCAAATTTATATCAGTCAAAGAAAACACTGAATAATAAAAAATAATTATTTTAAAAAAGTGAAAGTAGAATAGAAGACTGTGCCTGATAGACATGGATGGTAGCATCTTCTGTGAAGAAAAGAATCCAGCATTCCCACTCCAAAGAATCTCTATGGCATACTGTGAAAATTCTCTTCTAAAATTGTGTGCTGGACTAGTTGATCCATAAGAATAGTACCATTACTTAGATCAAGACTTTTTAGCAGTTTCCAAATTTCAAGCCTCTTCAATTCTATTTGGGAAGGCTTCTTAACTTGCAGGCATATGGGATCTCCCTAACTTGTCCAATATTGGAATTTGGAAGGTTGGTAGTGTAGCTTACTAGCTGTTTGCCACCAAATGCATGGCTTCCATGGCAGCTCATCAATTCTTGACACAATATGTAGTGAATTGATCCCATAAACATCATTTCAAGTTACAGATATTTCCAAGAGCATAGTCGTCCATCCTTTTCAAATTTTTTTTTGGTACATAGATAAAGTTTAATGAGATGAAAATGAAACTCTGAATCCTATGAGCTCTGCTTGAGGATAATAATCATTAGCAATCCAGACCCAATATTACACAAGGTCAAGGTGTTCATATATGTTCCAATCAGAATACAAATTTTTTTGTTTGGATATTTGTTGACTAGGACTAAGGGAATGAGTTTGCGTTGTTCTTGATACGAGGGAATTGTGTAGTATTATTAATTGGGCGATATAAATGTCATTAATACTCTCTTGTGTAATGTTTTGTTATCGTGTTGAGTTTTAATTGTAATACATTTAATATATATATATATATATATATCTTTATGAAGAATAGATCTTTCTTAACATAAAAAAAAATTAAAAAAATATTTTAATAAGTGTGCCATGTCATGATAAGTGACGGTCAAAGAATATGAAATCAATTAAAAAAATATTTTAAAGGTGATGAATTAAATTAGTTAATAGCTCTTAATTGTATTCATAATTGAGTTGAGTCCGTCTCAAGTGTGAACGTGTCGAAATCAAATCCTACATGAGAAAATCAATCTTTGTACCACTTTGTAGTAATACTCGAATCGTTTATTGGAAAAAAAAAAACGAAACGAGGAGAGAGAGAGGAGGGGGGGGTGGGGGGCAAAAGCAAAACAAGAAAGGACAAGACAGGGGGGATTGGTCGGTGGGAAGTGGACCCCAAAATGACCCGATGCCAGATTGTAAGACCAAACACGTGGCAGATGGAATACGGCTAGGAGACGAATATTTCAGTTTTCGAGGAAAGCAACCTCAATCCCAACCCCAGACTCCAAACCGAACGACATCATCATCATCATCATCGTCAAAGCCATGAACAAACATTTTTTATTTTTGGTAATGAATGGACAGCCAAAGAAAACATATAAACCAAATCGCCAGCGTCTGACGACATCACTCAACACCCCCCCCTATCAGCCACTGTCTAGAATCCCCCTCTGGCCCTCTTCCTCTTCTTCTTCTTCTTCTTCATGGACCCCACTTCTCACTTCTCCTCCTCATCAAGCAAAGCATAATCTTTCGCCTTCTCCTTCTTCTTATTCTGTTTTTGTTTGCTTGTGGGTATATATATAGTATAAATGGAAAGAAGAAAACAAAGAAAAACATATATCACGCCTGGTCAATTTTAATATTTATGTATAAAGATTTAATATGATTTCTATATATTATATATATTGCGTAAGTTTATCTTTAATCTTGAATTTGTAACAATCATCACGAACTTTTGACAGGACATATATAAACTAGAATAGAAAATTATTTTCTTCTAAAGAAGAGTTGGATGGGGAGTTGACTAGGGCACGTGAGAGAAGAGAGGCGTCTGAGTAGTATCACGCGAGGCACGAGAAGGAGAAACAAGGACGTCATGGTCATGCTTGGTAACGGATTTGATTTTGTCATTGCTTGTGGATAAGGACAGAGATCCAATAACGGAGTTGGCGTTGTTTGTAACTTGCAAACAAACATCCGTTATATCAAATTATTGGGGTATGGCAATGGGAATTGCTAGTGTAACACTCCATATATAAAAGAGCAACTCAACCCTAATTGGCAACGTATGCCACTACTTGTGCTGCTTCCAAGCGTGATAAATGCATGCACCCAACCCAAGTCGTGGAAACATGGTGGGAACTTGCAAATTAATGCGTTGCAGCTAATATATATGAAGAAATTTTTAACTCAATACTGGAATCCGAAACCTTCAAACAGTAAACTTATACGTGCCAATACAAGCTGATACGTGTAAGGAAGAGAAGATAATGTTAAAGAGAAATACTCCATTTGGTTTTGACAGGGAACAATTAATGTTTTGATTTTCATCAACTTGGGCATGCACATGCCTCACATTCTGGCACTTTGAAGATCCAAGGGCGATCCTTGTGAGTCCTAGTTAAAGATGGCTAAAGAGCTAAGGTTATAGAAGTATGGCGCTGTCAGCTATGCGTAGGTAATAGTGTGGGGGGCATGAGTTAGGAAAAGCTATACACGAATTGAGCCATTGTCGGCAATTTTGAACTAAATTTATAGGGTGGGAATCAATCCCGCGATAACTTCATATTTACGACTCTTGTAATTCGTAAGAAGTAAGGAAAAGAAAATTTTAGGAGAAGATGAGGAGAGAGGAGAAGGAAAAGAAAGTGTAAATACTTGTGTTCTGGACACATGAATTTACTTATTTCTTTATTTTTGAGGCTTCCTATAATTAGATGTGGAATGAAGTATTATATTTTAAATTTTTAATTGCGTCTAGGGACCTAGACTTTGAGATTAGAGGTACAATTTAGTTAGTGGACTAAACCCTAGAACAAGTGTTAGAGTCTCTATGTTATTAGTACTTCATGCTTTGGGATGCTATAAATAGGTTTAGTCCATGAATTAATTTCCTCTTCATCATTTTTTTCAAATATACTTAAACAGTATCATTATGGGTTTTCACGATTACAAGCGATTATTTTATTTTTTATCTACTTTCAAAATACTATACGACCAACATCAATTTGAAGATGATAGTTTATTTTGAAATTCGATTCTATTTAATTTTGCATTTAAAAAGGTTTCAATGGTTTAAAAAAGTATCATTGGAATGAAGTTTTTTAAAATTCTTTTTTTTAATGGGTGAAAATAAAAAAAATTAATGGAAAATGGGGGAAGATCGTGAGCTAATTGAGAGTCAGAAATGCAATCTAGATCTCAAATTCTAGTTGGTAATATATATTCAGTGCTGAAATCACAATTGACAGGTGCAATTGGAACCATGAGTTGTGGAGTATAGCATGAGAATGACATGCGCAATATGTATAGGGTAAACAAAATTTTAGTAGTAGAGGATTTTTGCAAAGATTAATCGTGAAGCTGAAATGAAAAAATTGCATGGAAGCAACATGCCTTGTGGGAATAAAAGGTTTGTTAGAATAGATACATAGAATAGCTTCAAAACTGTTGTAGGACTTTGGAAAAGTTCGGTTTGTCTTGAGAAAGAATGAAAATGGAATTGTCTTTAATCATTCATGCTCAACACAGCCATTTAAGTTGTTTCTGTTGATAATGAGTAAAAGTTGTATGTGTAAGTCTGAGGATAGTGTTCAACAAGACTTTGAAATGGGGAAACAGAGAATAGATATATAGATCACTTCAAGTTTATTTGAAGGTATACACATGCATCCACCTTTATTTACAAAAGTGATGGAATAACATAATACTGAAAACCATTAATGCATTAAATAAAGCAGGGACCAAATTTCAGTACACAAAAAGAGAGCAAGGGGAGATTAAGTTTTTTTAGGCTAGAAGACCCTAATGAAAGCTGAAGGGTTCCTCTACATTTGCATCAATGTATATTATATATAGACAAGGAAATTACATCAGTAGCAGGGGGGATGAAAGAAGGTTGGGGGAAGAGTACCTGAGGCATGATCTCAAGTCAAACTCGAGAATGCGTTGGACCACAAACAATCTTGAATTTGGATTGGCCAATGGCTAAGCACTCGATGAAGGCAGGCAGGGCAGGGGCAGGTAGTTGGGCACCTTCAAGTCTATGGTATGATAAAGCCTAGAGTTTGAAAAAAACTCTTGATGTTACAATGCAACTAATTTACGACATTACATTGTATGTGGCATGAAATGACGTGGTGTCACTGTTGTTGGCAGTCCCTGGCATGCATTTTGCAGCTGTCAGTTGGGATTGGGGTGGAGGCTGGACCACCGATCATCTCATAAATGTGGTTGCTTTTGTGGAGGTAGACTCGATTCTTCTGCCCAAATTCTGATGTAGTTGTCCGTCAGATTCTTGCCGCCTAGTCTACTCTGGGATGCATATATAGCATTTTCCAGTTATCTGATAACACAAAACTTACAGTGTGAAATCATATGGATTCGACCCATCATCCATCCTATTTAGTTGGCAATTTAATAACCAAAGGAGTTCGACGTTGCAGTGTCTCAACGTGTCGAATTTAATCCCGTGATGTGATGAGTACAAGATGTTCAGTCGCCAGAGTAGTCCTCTGCTTCTTTATTTATTTATTATAATATGTCTCCGTATCCTTTGATTCAAAAAGAATCGTAATTACGGTTTTAAATTCTAAACTAGAACCCACTGGATTTTAGTATGGAAAAATTTTATCATTCAGTAGAGTAAGAGACTATGCTGCCTGCCGAAAGAAAGCTAATTACCATTTCTCTAGCCTCAAAGTAGTTCTCAAATGAAAGGACCGGAATGAGAACAAAACCAAGGAAGTAGATAAACCCAGTTCCCATTTCTCAAGAATTTTAAAAGCAACGAATAGGAGACTCACTCCATTTGTAAAAAACTACTATAAATTAATTACAAAATGTCATAGGCCAGACTGCCTGTAGTGATTTTTTGTCAGCATTCCTCCTTTGCAGTGCAGTGGCTTGGCTATTAATTGCAGCAGTACAAAGCTGAATCAACGTCTTTTCTATATACCAAAAAATGCGACCATTGTATAGTGAGTAACCATATCTGTGCAAGGTAAAATTTTGATCCATGTAACATCGATACTTCATACTGAGTCCTGCTTCAGCATTATCAGTCAAAGTGTAAGAAACAACAGCTCACCAAATGCTTGAATCAAAGGTAATAGAAGCATATTTACACCATTTAACTATGCATGTTACTTGGCAAAGTTTTCTAACAGAATCATGAAAAGTTCAAAGGGCTTTGAACTTTAGACAGAACTATAAAAAAGAAAAATGGAAGGCAAAAATAAAAGGAGGAAAGGAAACAACTAGCAACTATTACCCTGTCTGTCAAGTAATTGAGAGAACTGGGAAGATACAAGCACAAGGGGAGGAGGTGAAGTTAAAACTCATTAGTAGGGTAAACAATTTGGTTGGCACTTGCTCCTTGTTCCCAGTGGGATCAGGACCGTTCATAGAGTACAGAAATAATCTTCCCTACAGGGAAGTAGTCTGAAAGTATAATTGATATCTTTAGTCTTGCCACTATCTCCATAATCACATTTAACTCGACATTTCCTTTGAGTTGCTCTCCACAAGATGCATAGATATAAAATGAAATTACTAAGACGAGTTTGAACAAAGACAACGTTTCTCCTCAACTTAGCCTTAATAAAAATGCAAGCTGGAACCAAGAACAGAAAGAAAACTCACCCACCACTCTCCACATGCATCAAGCCCAAGAAATAAACAACAATATGCCCTAACATCCATCTGGAATATAAATGTACTAAGGCTCACATCTGCTTCACACCATAGTGTAGTCTAATTTTAGGAAAAGAGCAAATGTCCGCAGCTAAGATCTAATTACAGACTACTTTGTTAATAAGGTAGTAGTCACGTGTGTAATAGACTATCAAACTGAGTTGACCAAAGCTAAATTTGGAATTGTGTTTCCCATAAGTGTGTTTAGGTTGCAAACACAATAAAAATGCTTATTTTGCCCCAAACCTAAAAAAAACACGACTCAAACACAACTAAGGTGGCTAGATACTTTTGAGGTCTAAACTTGTGTTTGTCATTTTTGGATCCAAACTACATTCTTGAATGTTGCAAAACTAGCTTTGAATATTGTGTTCAAATTCAAGCAAGGCCTATGTTTATTAAACAAATGTGAGGGAAAACATCTTGTATTTCAAGCTAGCTCTAGGCTCATCCAATGACAACAACAAAAAAGTAGCCTCTAGCAGCCATCAGAAAAAAGAATAAAAGTCTCTCAGATCTGAAGCTTCACATGCTTAGAGACCCAACAGCACTATCTTCCACAAGACAACATTGATTGAGGGACAAAAACCAGCAAATCATCATTTATCCTAGGCACATTCATTTATGTTAAAGCATGACATATCAAGCATCCACCACTGACTGAATGAACATGAATCAACAATAGCCAGATCAATTAATATGCAATGGCAGCATTTCTTGTAATTCAGATGATCCAGAACATCCTACAAGGTTGCCATGCATAATCCAAGCCAAATACAGAAAGATAAAAATTTGAAATTCCAGCTTGCTGCTTAATTGCAACAAGAATACTACTGTATTCCCTCTGCCTCCCTCCCTCCAGCCTCCAGCCTAATTCTAAAACGTACCCTTTCCTAATGCTGCCTACCAATTTAAAAAGAATGGATTCTTATCATTATTATTGGTAGACTATGATTAATGGCTTACAGTGAATATGTCTCAGGTTAATCAGTAACAAAATTTTCATTAAAGAATTAGAGCAGATGACATAACCCAAATAATCTTCTTTCCAAGAGATTCAAAATTGTCTTAGTTTTATTAAATCCTCAACGACATCAGGTCCCAGCAACCTCACTTTAGACAGTATTTGAGTAAAGTTCTATGCAAAATTTTATGAAATGATAATGATCTGGCAACATTCTGCCACTGCATCATCTTATAGAGGTAGAACCCTGCCATCAATTAACCCAAAAAGTCTGTTCAAAGTAGAATTCTTACCATGGTCAACAACTCGTTCATGTCATGGTAGTGTCCACTGCAAAACTTCCTAGAACTCGCAAGAATGTTGCAAACTCCTGCCAACGAAACATATTGTTAGATATCTAACATCTAATTCCCTTGGAAGGTCATGGAAGAGGCAGAGCAATATACCTTTAGATGTCTTAGGGCATTCTGTGCTCTTGGATCAGCCATTGAAGCTTCGAAGTCCACATAGAAAAGGTAATCAAAATATCTATTCAAAGACATTGACACTATCAGGATGAAATATGTTTAAGCGACCCAAATGATTGGTAGTAAGAAGTAAATAAAAGTATAATTAATTTATTATTTTTACTAAAACCATTTTTAACCGATCTTTCACTTCATATTTGAAGACAAATGCAATTGATATTTCACTAAAATTACTTCAAGCCATTGTTGCTATCATCAGATGCTCGCAAGGGCTGGTTCCTTAGGGGACGACTTTCAATCTGATCAAAGGAAACAATATATGAAGGATGTTAATACAACCGAGAAAAAAACCTTGCAAGACATAGCTTTTCAAAGTGACTTGAAAATCCACAGGAAACCAATACCTTTGTAAGGTTGATCTGTCGAAGAGCAAAAACAGCAAGTGCCTTAAAAAGAACACCAGGACCCTCCTCTAATGAGAAAACTATACTTGTCTGCGTAATAATTCTCAAACATCAGAACAACTTCAAGAGCAACAATGACTAACAAATGCAGCATAACAATGAAACAATTATGACCAAGTACTTTAACCTACAAATAGCTTTCTGTTGTTGAATTGAAGGGCTAACCTTGAATGGCCTCTCAATGCCAGGAATAATAGGTTCCCTTGCCAGCATTAGAAATCGAGTAATATTATCACAATCATCCTGTCAAAAAGGGGAGGCTTACCAAAATTCAAATTCTGACAAATATCCAATACCAAACCATTAATCAGGAGACAAAAATCAACTTAAACCTGAATATCTTGAGCAAGAATGTTCAGTCCATATATTGTCGCAGCTGAAGAACTTGCAATAGCTCCTGTATCATTTAGTTTGCGGAAAGCCACATACTACATATTAACAGCACAGTAAATCAGCCACATACTACATACCACATTCTACATCTTACTCATGCAATAGCAGCAATTAATTCCAAATGCAGTCATTTAATCCAAATTCCATATCTTTGCTATATCCACACAATAGAATAAAATGTTATTTGATCAGGTTAGGATCACCAAGGAAGCCACCTGAATTGGCACTAGATAAAGTGGCTCCTGCCTACCTCCCATATGTATTGCTATAGCAGTTGAAAGCAAACCAAAAAAAAAAAAAACCAGAGAGGACAAATAAGATCCATAATGCGTTCTCCGACAATGAAAGCACATCAAGTAATTTAAGTTGCACATTCAGTGACAAAGCTTACAAAATCTGTCATATCAAATCAAATCTATGCTCCAAATCAAGACTCACCTTTGCTGCAAGGGCAGTATCATCCACTGCTTCTCTACCCAATCCTAACTTAGTTAAAGTGTTCTCACACTGAGATAGAGCCTGAAACACCACCAAATTCAGGAAAAAAAGGTATTTCATTAAAAACAACAAGAGGAACTTAGTCAACAAGCAAGTTAAATCTTCCATCATACCTGAGGATGACTAAGAACCCTTTTCAAGTCCTCAACTTTAACACCATGATTGGCTAGTAAGCAATGACGAACTGCAAGCTTAACTTCCCCAACAATATGCAAGCTATGGCGAAGCAAGAGGTCATAGTTCCTATGAATACTACCACCTAAGGAATTCTCAATTGGTAATACCGCTCTATCCACTAGCCACTTTTCAACAGCCTAATTAAAAATAAAATAAAATAAAATCAGGTTCCTAAAGAAGACTAACCAGATCTGCTCACGCATTCAAAATCAACCTCATTTTCCTATATAAAAACTATATCTTAATCAAAACGAGTGAAAAAGAATAGCAGTAATTACTTGAAATGCAGAATCAAATTGATCACAAGGAACAGCTTCACAATTGGGATAGGCCTTCTCAGCAGCTGCTTCGCTGTAGGCGCCACGAACTCCCTTGTAATTCAGCACAAATCAATCAAACGATCAGTTTCGTTGAATTATAGTAAAATTTTAAAATGTAACCATTGACCAGATCCCCAAAACTAAAAATATTAATAAATATATATATATATATATATATATATATAATTTGTTACAGATAAATCCAAATAAAATACCTGATATGCAACGCGAAGGCGATTGCCATTAGAGACCGAATTAGAAAACTGGGTTGAAGAAAGTGGCCCTGAAGAAAATGACAATATAGCCTACGTAAAACTACAGTATTACAAATAAAATACACCCTAAAGCTGAGAAAAAGCGAAGAAAGAAGGGAGGAGGGGTAAGACAGGGATATTCATACTGGGATGCAAAGGGGAGTCTTTAGAGACGTCATCGTATGGGGCATCGTCGAAAAGCTTCTCCAACTCGACGGCCTGCGCGTTCTTATTGCATCCGTTGTTATTCTCGCTGTCGTGGAGGGAAGCGGAAAGAGGGGTGAAACGGCGGCGTTGTGGAGGAAATTGGGGGATGTGGACGGGTAGCGTTGTTTTTTTATCAGCGAACGTGAATTTTCCAGAGAGTGGGGCCTTTGGCGACCGAACAACGGAAGTGGCGGTAGCCATGATGAGTCAGCTTCTGATCCTCACAACAATGGCGGGGGCGAGTTTTTGAAGAGTAAATATATAAAATGCAGGTTTCTTCCTTATTTCTTTTTTATAGAGAAAATAAGCTCGTTAGGGGTTTGGCAACCAGTCAGCTCTACCCGAGATCTACGTTCCGTAAAAAAGGATATTTCTATTCAAGATAAGGAGACCGACTGAATAGACTAACATAGCAAGTGATATTTGAGTTGACGTACAAAGACGTTTTTTCAAACGAGTGGTATCTTCTTTGCACTGATATGTATCCTAAATAATGATTGCATCAAGTTTCTTCTGTGTCTTCCGTAAATCAGAATCTAGACTATTATCCATGAACCCAATGTCAAAGTTAAGCATTTATTTTTAATTTCTAGATAATGACAGACAAATAAAGATAAAATTACAAGCCCACCGTCCATCCAAACACCACAAAAAGCCCTAAAACGTTATGTTGTTAGAGACACTTGTTTGTGTCTTTCTAGCACCATTAGAATTCATGATCGAGGTAGAGGCAGTGAAAGTAAACGACATAAAAGCGTGATTGAATCACACGCATAGCGAAATTAATGAATAAAATTAAAATCAAAATTTCTTATGCCGTATCCCATGGATCTCTTTAGCGTTTTAATACAATTAAAACAAATCAAATATTTTGAAAATAATATTACCTAACAACACATGTTGGCAATATCATTCAATTATAATTTAAGTGACCTTAAGATCACTAATTGAATACTATAGACTATAAGCGGTATCCAACAACACATCATTGCCACCTAATTGTTAGGAGAGTCAAAAGGTTTTTTGACAATCTTTCAATGTACAGTCTATTAGTGTAATTCATTCATTCATCATGTATATCCTAGAAGGAATAAGAGCCTAATACAGTGTCTATTCTCATATCATTTTATGTTACTTCTCTTAGGCTTCACCACCAGTTCTATTTAAAACTTGGAAAACTTCTTTCCTAAGCTCCAAGTCGCCTTGGCCAAAGTCTTCATATGGCTAGTGTGAACAAAGAACAAGTAGGATATGTCCCCTAAATCACTTAAGGTAATGATTATTATCTTGACCACTCATTTGTCTTCATGTGCTTGATGCTATATCTAATGTTCATCCCTTTTAGGCATTTTTTGTTAGGATTCTAAGAGGTGAAGTCAAAGCAAAACACTCCATATATAAGATGACCAAATTTCTTAAGTCTAGGAAGTACTTACACGACTGATGCATGAGAAATGCTCCACAGATACTACAGTGAGTTACCAAATAGATTTCATATGGCGAGTCATATTTAGTGAATTTGCATTCTATGTAAACATCCACATGTTAGCTCCAAGTGTCTCTACATTTTAACCTATGAGATTGGTTGCTTATTTTACAAGTAAGAAGCATAACATGTGCCAACCTTTAAGCATTATAAATGTCTTGTCTTGATAATATAAAGGCTAAGAACTGTTTTAGAATGTTTTAATGCATAAAGATATTACAATTATAACTCACTTATAATTCCTTTGAAAGTGTGACACCCAGTACCCTCGTATAGAAATCAATATGACCTTATCAACGAGACAAAGGGTCAATAGATGCTGATTTAAGTGCCAAATGATGGAGACGGGTGAAAAGAGTATTTTAAGATAAAATATTTCGCAAGCGAAGAAATAATAATATTTCTATCGAGGAAAAATTTACGAGATAAAATGTGATTCGGATGTGAATCGAGGCAAAGTAAGATGTTTTGGAGCCTTAGAAGGCTACTGGAAAATTTTCAAATAAAATAATATTAAAATATTGATATTTTATTCGATGTCGAAATTTTTCATGAAGGAGAAATATATGGTCAATCTAAGTGGGGGAGAAGAAGAACGAGAAAATTTTAGAGAAAAATGACGTTAATGGGGCCCATGTATCTTTATTAAATAAAGCTAATACGGGGTAAATAAATATTTAAATATTACAGTGTTATTGCGTTGAATCATAAATTTGATATTTTATTGAAACAAGTGTTAAGGGAGAAAAATGGATAGAAATTGGAATTAAAAGATTATGAGAGGATACAATTAAAAATGATGAAAACCTTATAGGGCAAAACGGTAATTTCTCATAAAGCTTGGTCAAAGCTTCCTTTGGAAGCTTTGACTCTCCATCCTTATCCCATGGCCGGCCATTGTGTCCAAGGCATCTTCTTCCTCCTTCATCTCTTCCCAAGCCATTTTTGTTCATCCACCATAAAAATCAAGATTTTCATTTTCTTTTCCTTGTTTTCTTTTCTTTCCTTTTCTTTTCTTACTTCTTTCTTCTCCTAACTTTTTAGGCATCAAACTTGCAGCTTCTAACCCCAATTTCCAGTACAGCTAAACCTTAAGAGAGAGAAAAAAAAATATCTCTTCCTTTCCTTTATTTTCTATTTCTACTCCACTTTCAACAACACTTAGATTTTTGGCTTCAAATTTTCATTTTTAAGGCTAAAAGGTATATATTTTCAACCCTTGAATTTTTGAATTTATGGGTTTGTAATTTTTAGACTTTATTTTCTAAGTTTCTTCAAATTTTCTTTCCTTGAAATTGCTAGGTTTGGTTGATCTTTATACTTTCAAGCACCAAGGTAAAGAAACTTCAAACTTGAACAATTAGTTTAATGGGTTTGTGAATTAGACTAGAATTCTTGGTTAAAAGTTGGGTTAGAGTGTAGATTGTAAAGTGTATATTTATTAGAATTATTAAATTCAAATTATGACTTGATGGAGGTTATTATGGCTTATTGGTAAATATAAGTTTTAACGGTATTTCGGGACTACCTAGATTAAGACTTTACGGGCACTAGTCTTGTAAGGTGACATTAAGGTGAGTGAATTTGCATTAAATTGTTTTGGGATAAATGCATATGTGTTTGGTTGAATCATTTGAAATATTTTACTGAACTTTTCTCAAAATATGCATGAGAACAAGCCCTTGATGAAACGTTGTATGCTGTGAATGTGTAATATGATGAATCCTTGTGCTCCTATATTATGTTGATATATATATATATATGTTTTGTATTGATAGTTAATATTGTGTGATAATTATAACTGCGCATGTGCGGTGTGGGAGTGCACATGCCGGCGATGATGGGGTGCGGGAGTGTGAATGATGATATTGCCTGTGCGCAATGTAGGGGTGCACACAATGGCATTAGTTGTGAGCGATGTGGGGGTGCACACGATGGTATTAGCTGTGCGCGATATGGGGGTGCACACGATGACTTTGGCTATGTGCGGTGTGAGAGTACACATGAGCTAGGTGAGACGGTGGTGGCATACGTGTATATATACATATATATATATATATATTTACTATATAGAGAGGTTTGGAATTAATATGTGATTGCATTGATTGTTGAAACTTGATTATTGTCAAATGTGTTTAATTTGATTTTTGTTGCAACAAGATTTTATTTTTATAGTAATGAAAATTCCCTAAATTCCATACCCAAAAATTTCGTTGCAACAAAAATGCCTTTTCGTTGAGCGAGAAACTTTCAAGTGGATGGCCTTAACCCTTGCTTTGGATTTCGCTGTAGCGAAAATGCATTCTCGCTGCAGCTAGAAACTCTCGGGTTGTTGGTTCAAAATTTACCCTGAAGTTCCCTGTAGCGAGAATGCCTTTTCGCTGCAACGAGATTCGCTCTGCTAGGCTTGCCTTGCTGGAACTTCCTAAATGTTTTAAAATGAGTTGAAAAATAGCTTGTCATCGAGTTTGTTCATAATATACGAAAAAAAATTACATTGTTTTTAAACAAGTGCATCATGTTTTCTAATAAAAGCTCTCCGTATCATTTGCTTGTTTCCTTCCTATATTCACTCACTGGGTTTATACTCATCCTTTTCAACTTCATGTTTTAGTTTTCAAGTTCAAAGATAGTTGGATCTTAGGTAGAGGCGTTTTCTCCTGTTCATCTTATGGTAGGTTTGCCAGAACACTCCATGATATTATCCACGCAAATGAGTATGAGATGTGATTAATTAAATGTAATTCCTGAAATTTGTTGTAAACACTGTATGTTTGGTTTGCATGATAATGTCACCACAAGTTGGCATATGGTAATATTATTTTGTGAATGGTATTGTTCAGTTGTCATGATTTATTTTTGAAAGGAAATTATTTTTGAAAACAATGAATTAAGAACTTTAGAGGTAAAAAAAGGACAGGTGGTCTAATAAACAAGTTTTCGTAGAAAGGTTTGCTTGGGCTTAATGGGCCACACCTATTGGGTCCTTGCGCAGGTCATGGCTTGGGAATTGGGCTGTGACAGTAAGGCACATTTGTTCTAAGGGTTTTATCTTTATAAGTTAAGGTAACTAATTACAAGGCAATTTATGGATAAAGAAATATCTTTTATTATATTAATAAAATATCATAATATATTAATTAACAAGGAATACCCTTTATAATCTATGTGATTGGCTTTTAGGCTCATTCCAACATGCAGTAGGTCTAACAAATAGAGGCCTCCTTGCAAGTGAAGCTCCCTATGCACCACCATAAGTAGGGACACATCTAGCACCAGCACCAGCACCACCACCAAGTCCTGAAGCAACAGTAGCAGTAAGTCTTCCTTGCACTTCAGCAGGTCCTCTTGAAGTTCTTGATACAACATCTTTTGATGAAGACCCAATAGCTCTTAATAAAGACCCAAGCAAGGTATTTTGCTTCAATTTAAAACGCAAAGAATGTATTAGATTCATTAAATTGCATGTTTACAAAGAATACCTAAATGCAACCAAACATAAGATTAGTAAACCCTAAAATATGCAATCAATCATTGTATACATGAAATATGTTGAGACACCTTTACATGAAATATTCCAAACACCAAATGGACAAGTTACCCTACTCACCCTCAAGCTGACAGTATATATCCTACCACCTTAAAACATACTCAACTCAGAATTTGAGGCAGGCACAACCTTACAAAACCTGCCACTATACTTGGCAAAAACCAACTTCTTCTTAATTTTAAGTGTCACATACCTTTCCCATGTGCTGGCTTTCTTTGACCGATCATAAAGCCTATTATTATCTTGACTCTAATTTCTTCAAATAAAGATAGAATAAGTTTAGTCCTCACAAGCCTAATCCAATGGTTAAAGCTCTTGGCCATGTTGTTGGTCACATGGTCACTCTTCACAGTTAGGACAAAGGTATGCCTTGTGAAGGGAGAAGGCTAGCCATGCATCTCAATGAAACAAAAATAAAACAATGCAGCGAAAACAAAATAAAACGTAAAAAACCAGCCTCACCCACCCAAGGTCACTTTCAATGGCCTTTTGAATGTCATTAAGTAATTTTGCAACAAGCATATAATTATAATTCATTACCATAAAGATAAAGGAAGATAGATTTTTTATCTAAACACCCAAACAACCTTTTGATTGACCTCACACTGAGCTCGGCTGTAGCAAACCAAAACTGTTCAATAGGTTCTTGTGCAGCCTCTAATGAAAGTCCACACCAATGATTTTTGAAAATCCTTCACAAGGATTGGGATTACTCTGGCCACTACAAAGTGCTAGCTAGGTTGATTACTATTAGATAGTTTGTAATATTAGAAGTCTTATTCAGATGTGACTGTTCAAAATTAAATATAACTCTTAAAATAAGAGAAGTGTTTCAACAAACACAAATATTGAAAATTGTTTAGTCGACACGTTTGTTGAAACACAACAGACACATCAATAAACACATCTATTGAAAAAACACAGACACAACTTTTCAGTGTCTATAAAAGAAACATACTTTCAAGATAAACTTCATTTTTCAAAAACATACCACAATAGTTTTGTTGTATCCTAAAGAGTCTTTATTTGTAAATCCCCATAATAGGCAACAACTCTTTAAAAGTGGTGTATTATAGCACGCCTCAAGCTTTTCTCTTTTTCTTTTACACTATTTTTCTAACAATTTTAAAGAATTGTTGTCAATGGAGTCTAATCCAAATTTGAGATTTCAATCCATGAATCAAGAATTCATCAAACTTGACTAATTTGATAGGATCAATTTCACCCACTAAAGGGATAAAATGTTGTTTTTGCTCATAGCCTTGAAGATTTATTATGTTCTAGATCTGAATCTTACTACACTTTCAAAACCAACTAATGAGGATATTGATGCATAAAAGATAAAAAGGAAAAAACATGAAGAAGAAGAATTGATATGTTGTGTACATATCCTAAACACTTTGACAAATCGTCTATATGACTTTTACTTTAATCTTAAGTTCCTTTTAGAGCCTCGAAGACTACCTATAAGAACAAAAAATAAGGTACTGACAAATTTTGGTCCTTCAAATATTTTGAGTTTAAGATAAGTGACAATCTCCCTATAATGGATCAAGTACATGAATTATAAGTTTTGGTTTCAAAACTAAAAGACCTTGAGGTTAAGGTTCTTGATACACTATAAATAAGTACAATTATTTCTGAACTGCTTCAATCTTGGAATAATTACCAAAAAACGGTTCTGCATTCTGTTACTTCTAGATTAATAGAACAATTCATGACTCAGATGCAGTAGAATGTGAAGCACACACACGTGATGCACTATTTCAGCCATCTAATTCTAATGTGCATCTTGTGAGTCAAAATTTCAATAATTTGGAAAGAATCAAAACTCTAACAATTCTATGAAATGTAAGTCATTTGCACTGAAAGTTTTAAGAAAGGCCTTTAAGAAAAAAGATAAGAAAAATATAAATTGTTTTCGCTATGAAAAGAAAGGCCATATGATTAGTGAGTGCAAATCAAGGAAGGTAGGAAAGAATTATGGTTCTAAAAATCCTAAAAAAATAAACTTAGTAGAAGAGGTTATCAAGAAATTGGTTGCATGGTTTTTGCAATGAATATTAGAATGATAATAGAATTGAATATGATTGATTGTTCCAATAAAAGTAAATATTGGTGGTTGGATTCTGGTCCTATAATTCATGTATGCAATGATTGAAAATTGTTCAAGGCTTATATGGAAGTTAATAAAGTAGAAGATATTTTAATGGGAAATCATGTTACAGCCAAAGTTGAAGGAAAAGGAACTGTTGAGTTGAATTTCACTTTTGGACAGAAGCTGACATTACTAAATGTATTCCATGTTCTTGAAATTTGGAAGCATTTAGTTTCTACTAATTTGCTTAGAGAGAAATAATTTAAAATTGAAATAGAATTTGACAATGTAATAGTATTCAAAAGTGACCTATTTGTAGGAAAATGATACTTTTGTGTTGCCATGTACAAGGTTAGCATTAATGAAATAAATTTGATTTCTAGTTGTATTGTTGAGTTTAATTCTTTATTATGGAATGCTAGACTAGGACATTTAAATTTTGGTTTCATTAGATTTATGTTAAAAAATGGTTATATTGCATGCAAATATGAGTACTTAGAAAAATGTGAAATATGCATATATGCAAAAATGACAAAGAAATCTTTTCATAGTATAGAAAGAAACTCACAATTATTAGATCTTGTGTATTCTGATATATGTGAATTAAATGAAAAATTAACTAGAAGAGGAAAAAGATATTTTATAACTTTCATAAATGATTATTTTAGGTTTTCTTATGTTTATTTAATTAAAACAAAAGATTAAGCTTTTCATATATTTAAAGAATACAAATTTGTTGCAGAAAATCAAAAATTTATAAGAAGTGATAGAATAGGAGAATATTTTCCTATAGAATTTGATCATTTCTGTGAAGAACATGGTTTAATACATCAAAAAAGTGCTTTTTATTCACACAACAAAATGGTTTGCACATCTATCTCATGATTTATGGGGTGACACTGTTGGTATGAGCCTTGTAACAAATTGAGATTGGTTAAGACTTGATTCTAATCATGCAATAATATCATTCATGTTGAATGGTTAGACGTTTTCCTTCGTTAATAAGACGTTAGTTATAATAGGTTGTATGTCTAATTAGATGAAGTTCATGAGATTAATATGACTTGCAAGGGAACTGTAATAGGTTATAGTTATGAGATCCTTATGCATTAAAGCATAATCTTTAAATATTCCTGGTCGATGTATCATTGAAATTGGACATCAATGATACATAAAGACTAGTACATTATATGTTCCTTACTTGAGAAGTAAATAACTGATTTCATAGGTTAAAGTGTAGAGATACTTGGAACTAGAATGTAGGTGCTTGCCTAGAAGAGCAAGTTCACTGACTATGACCCGCCATGAGAAGTACATTTGGTATTTCACTCAAGTGTTTATATAATATTTCTCATGTGTTAGTTGTGTAAATACTTTCTAGACTTGAGACACTAGGTTATCTTATGTGTGGAGTACTATATTTTGATTTCATCCTTAGGGTGCCTAACCAAGGATGCCAAAACAATATGCTTTTAAATATAACATAAAGCATGTGAACGCAAATAAATGGTCAAAAAAAGAGTCATCACCCCAAGTGATTTAGGAGACATATCCTAACAGTTCTTGGTTGATATTAGCTTGTTGAAGTCCTTGGCCAATGCAACTTAGAGATTATGAAATAGAGTTTCATAAGTCTCTATAAAATTAATGATATAACTTTAAGAACGACTATGGAGATAAACAAGAGTAGACATTGCACCATGCTTTTATCATTTTTGAAATAGATGATGAAGGAATGAATTATACTGATAGATTGTACATTAAAAGATTGTCAAAGAACCATTTGACTCTCCTAACAATTGGGTAGCCATGATGCTTTACTAGATGCCAATCTCGATCCATAGAATTACATAAATTAATTTACTGAAAAATATAATTCAATTATATTACCAACATGTTAAGAACCTAATAGGTTGCATACAATAAGTTGTATTATGAATTAAATTGGGAGTATGATGATTTAAGTTAGACTTAAATCATACACTAGGTTTTTAACTTTTAAGAACTTAATTAAAATAGTTTAATTTAGTATAAGGTTAAAATTATAATTAGTTATAATATTAAAGCCTTAATTACAAACAAATAAAGTAAATTAAATTAAATTTTAATTTACAATGACTTAATTAAAAAGGTTTAATTAAATGTTGGGCTAATATTATAAGGGGTTATAATATTGAGGCCTTATTTACAATTTAAGAAGTTAATTAACCTAGATATAAATATCACTTTTCAGCTACTTCTTGTAGACACCCATTCAAAATCAGTCAAAAATAAAAATAAAACAATAATAAATCATAAATCATAAAAAAAAGGAAATAGAAGAAAATAGGGAGAAGACTGAGCGTGTACTCAGCCCCCCTCTCCGATACGTCATTACGGGGCACTTAAGTCCCCTAGAAAGTAGCCAAATTTTGAGGAATATTTACCTCCACAATTAGCCCCCATTTATGCCCGAGCCTTGTAAAATCATGCTCTTCTGACATGATTTCATCGTTGGATTGTCAAAATTTTTGGACAATCCAGCTCTTAAAAGAGGGTCGACAGTAGGCAAAAAGGGGGAGGCTTTTTGGGTAGCTGAAAGGAGAGAAAGGATAGGTGTTTGCTACCGGTGCAAAAAAGAGAGAGAGATCGGTAAAAAGGGAAAGTGGGAGAATAAGTAGAGTTTGGAACCTAAAACTATGGTGAGAGAGAGCCGGAGAAGAAGCAGAAAAGTGGACGCTTTTTAGAGAAAGGGGGGTTGGTTTTAGAAGGGAAAGAGGAAGAAAAAAAGTTAAAAAAATCAGTTTATATAATTAGAAGGAGAGTTTCCAAACGGCGTCACATTAGCTGGAGAGGGCTTTTTCTTTTCTCCCAAGCGGTGCAGCAAGAGCAGACTTACCTTTATTACACCATACAGTGCGTTTCACGAGGCTTAAGCACCTGAAAGTGGAGCAGATTGGTGCTGCCCCCTTGGAGCTATAGTAAGCTTGTAGCTTACTTGGAAAAATCAGCTTTTGGGCATTTGGTTGGAGCCCATCAAACCAAAGGTCTTTGGGCTTGTTTTGGCCCGTTAGGTAATGGACCTTTTCTTTAAATGTTGATTGGACTTATTCTTAGCCTTGGCATTTTTTGATTTGCATGTTTATGATTTTTCCCTTTGTTTAGAAATTATGCAATAGTTTCCATTTTATTAATATATTTACACATATGTGTTATAAGCACAAGATAGAACTTTGAAATAGTATGAGTCATAAAAAATAGACCAAGTAAGATAACAATAATAAAACATATAACCACATAGAAAGGAATTAAATAAATAGAAGAGAAAATATATCTAATAAGAATAAATTAATTATATAATAAATAAAAAATACATGATGTAAATACAATTATTATAAAAATGAAATAATTATTTTGAGTGATCCGATGATAGAATTTCACCTAAAAAGGGTAAAGAATTGCCTCTTTTGAGTGAATTTCTTAAGTGCGAAGTTCGAGATGAATTTTTATCAAAGTATCGGGATAAGTCCAAACTCCATACTCCAATATTCATTAACTCAAATAATCGTTGTTAAAAAATAATATATATTTTAAAAATAAATTTACATGAAGTTCGAGATGAATTCTCACCGAAGCGTCAAGATGAATTCGAATTCTATACTCTAATACCCATTAACTCAAATAATCATTGTAAAAAATAATATACATTAAAAAAATCATAAATAATAATAACTATATAAATAAAGTAATAAATCACCTTAAATTATTAAACATATTATTGTGTGAGTAATGAACCAACTAAATTAATAAACGTGTTCATATAGATATTATCTCTTTATCCCGTCATAGCATACCACATTTATTTTGTTGTTAAGGTGATAATTTCGATGATGGGATTCCTTCGAAGAGCTCGTAGAGACGAGTTCTTTCGAGGATATCCTTAGGTGAGGAAAACTTCGAGACTTCACCAAAGAGTTGGGATGGTTTACGGATGATTTTTCAATAAAAGATTGTCACTCTCATTATTTAAAATTGAATAAATCATGACGTCATTTTTACGATTGCATCACGTGCATCCGTGAAATCAAATAAAAGACTCAATCAACCGACATAATAAAGAATTAATTAATAAGTAAGGATTAAGGAAACATAAGAATAAAATCAATGGTAGGCTGCAATAGGATAACTTAAGATTAAATGGTACCGTTGGTGGAACGGGCGCCACGGAGGTGCTAACCCTTCTCCGTGCGTAACTACACTCCCGAACCCATCTCTAAAAAATGTAGATTAGTTCTCGTTTTTTCGACAGATTTAAAATTAATTTAGGACTTCGTTGATTAGTATCGGATTAATAGGTGGCCAATCACACCTAAATAAAAAAAGATTGGTGGCGACTCTCAAATATTTTATTTTCGCCAGCGTCTAGCGATCGGGTTCTCGGACCCGCACGTTACGACACTTCTCATAATACGAGTGAAACACAAAAGTTAGTTTTTTGAGTCGTTAGAAAACTAACAAGAAAGCCTAGCTGCACACTTTTTTGAGTAACTTGAAAAATAATTTTTCAACTTTGTGATTAGGCTAAAAGGAGTGTCATTGTGTGGAGAGGACAAGTTGTTGTCCACCTTGCTAGCACCAAGGCATAATTGAGAAAGCTCCCTTATTGTGAAGGTTCAAGTACAACTGTGTGTGCAATCATTAGAGGTCAAACGTTTAGGTGGCTTGGGTTTTTTCTCTCTTTGTGGTGTACACAAGCTTGAGTAGAAATAAGAATAGTGTTGTATTTTCTCTCAATCAAGAGGATTTGCCATCGTGATTACGACATCACTTGGCTAGGTAATAATTTTTATTACTCTTTATTGTGTTTGTATTAAAATCACCAAGGTAATCCATAAGTGGCGGCATGGTATGATATGTTTAAAATTTTTATTTTCTATTGCGTATGATAATTGTTATCTATGAGTTTCATACCATTCCAACAAACACTTTATTAATAGCATGTCATATAATTAATAGAGTTCTTTTCAAGAGTAATAACATTACACCTTATGAATTTCAGAATGAAAGAAAACCAAACTTTGAATATTTAAAATCTTCAAAATTGGGGAATTAGGATTTGGTTCGAGAATTGGGAATTTAAGGAATGGTTGTTGTCTTTTGTTGATGTGGTGAAGGCCCGAACCCAAACACTATCCCTAAATCCCCATTTCCCAAAACCAAACCTTGATTCTCCAATTTAAGGATTTAGGGTTATGGGCCTAGGTTACAACCCAACCTTCAACTCGAACCTTAATCCAAACCCTATTCCCTACCACATCAACAAAAGACAACAACCCTAAACCACAAAACCCAAACCCTAACCTTGGACACAACAACAAAGGGATTTAAATTTCTAGGTTTGGGTTACAACCTAGCTTTCAACCCAAACCTTAATCCAAACCCATTATTGAACTTTCACCACATCAGCAAAAGATAGCAACCCTAAACCACAAAACCTTAACCCTAACTTTGGATACAATAGCAAAACACCACAATACTTACCACTGGTTGATGATCGATGAACCTTAATCCTTCACTCTCTTAGTTTCGATCGTGGTTTAAAGAGTTTAAAACAAGGATTTGGTTTAGGGTTATTTCGTTGTAGGATGATGTTTTTCATAAGAGCAAAAGGTTAAAAAAAACCATAATCCATCAATAAGAAGAAGTGATTGAAGAGAAGAGAACGAGAAGAGATAAAGAGAGCAGCTCTAATAGTGATTAGGGTACACTACCACGTGATTAAGCTTTATTTATGCATGGGTAATTTAGAAATTTCACATTTGCCGTTAACGTCATTTACACATTTGGGGTAAAATATCAATTTTGAATACTGATGGACCCGCGTGGAATTATGAACAAAACTTACGAGGTTAGGGTATTTTACCATATATTTTTTAATATGAAAAGTTATAGCCATTCAAAAGTCACATCAATGAAAAGGTTATGTTACATAGTATGACATAGTTTAACTATTGGATTGTATATGGTTTTTAATGTGAATAGTTATGTCTCTTGATAAAATAATATTTTAGGAAAACATATCTAACTTCAAAAGTTATGAGACAATTAAAAACACCATAACTTAAAAGTTTAGATATGAAAAGTGATGTTTTTATATTGTAGCTTAAAAGTTATGTCTTCTAGAATGAATAGTTGTCTTTTCATATGGTAATTATTGAAATAATACCTTTATCAAAAGATTGTATCTTATAATATATAAAGGAGTCTTTAAGACATAGAGGTGTCTTGATGAAAAGGTTGTATCCTTAAAGAAAAGACACTTACAAGTTTATATAAAGAACTTGTTGCCAACCATTTTTACACATCAAAAACAAATAAGACGAGATCAAAAAAATTAAGAGAAATGTTATATTCTAAAAATAAATATTAGCACTTGAGTTCCTATCATTTACCAAAAGAGTCTAAATTCTTTCTAATCAACTTGTAGAGAATAGGTTTTAAGGCCAAACAACTTTGCAAACCTTCGATATGTGTCTAGCGGTCTACTCTCGTAAAAGTCTTAAATGAAGTTAGACGTTAGCTTCATTTAAGACTATTCGCATAATTTTCCTTTGCATACTGAGTGGTAGGAGCAAAATAAGTCTTAAAAATAGCGTCAATTAAAAGGCACATCTTGAAATCAATTTTGCTGGTTTCTTTGAATTCCAACTAAACCCCATTTGTATCAACACAAATAAGCCTTTATAACTAACAATTAACTAATTGTCATTAGTAAAAATGTCACTTATCATTTTATACTCACATGGTAGGTGAAATGTCTCATGACCATGACATCATGCCACATCAGCATGACATGTCATCATCCATTATGACATGTTAGCAATGCCACGGCAGTGTCACATGGCATAAAATAACAAGTGACATTTTGACTAAGTTAACCATTAGTTATATAGGCTTATTTGATTTGAAATAAAACATAAGGATTCATTTAACTCCAAATAAAAGTACCAAAGCTTGATTGAACGTAATAAAAAAAAACCTTATTTGAATTTTTCTAAATAGTGTACATATTTTTTCAGATATTTTGCCTAAATATATTAATCATTAATGTATTGATCATTAATTCCAATATACATGAATGTTTTTGAAAAGTCAATATACTTGAACATGATTAATGCAACAATAATTAATGTATTAATTAATTCCCGTGATAACATGCATGAAATTACCATTTACCAACATTAATATTAATTCCACAAATTATACAATCAAAAGTCAAAATCATGAAATTAATGCAAAGGAAAAAGCATAAAATAATTTAAATTAGAGTCATTATAGTGCAATAAATGAAGAAATTACCAAATGGGAAATTTATGGGGAAGTTAGGTTTCAGCCAACAAGGGGAAGGGAATGCCAAAACAGGTGCAAGAAAAAAAAAAGGCAAGTTAGTTGGCAACAATAGTCGTCGATTGATTGGCAACAAAATTGAAGGTAGCAAGTGCGCAAGGCAATGGGAAGAAAAAGGGGCTTAGCGCTGAAGAGTGAATAAAATAAATTAAGAAAAAGAAGAAGGAAAAGGCAATGAAGTTGGAGAGATCGATCGGTGGCAAGATAGTGATGCTAATAGGGGCTTAGGGGTTATTGGTTACTAGGAGTTAGTGCTTAATTGGTAAGGAGCTTAGGTTGAAAGTGAGAAAAAAAACATCTTGAAGAAAGAATGAGGAAATGTCGGGTAGCTTAAGGTAAAACACTAAAACTCTTAAAATTAGAACAATAAAAAATAACTATAATATATATAATCAGATATTTAGTCGAGTTGGTTAAAAAATTTTCCCATCAACAATCAACTGAATAAACTAAAGAAACCAAGGTCCCTAAATAGGATACCCGAATACTCAAATACCTTATTAGCTTGACTCATTTGACTCGAATTGAATTTGTGGGTCTTGCTCACCCCCACTCATATTTTTCTATCTCTAAGAGAAAAGGATATACTCATAAAAATTAGTAATCAAGTAATACCAAATACAATTCAAATAATTCTTTTAAGAAAATAGTAGTGGTCAAAAGTTTTTCATGAAATAGAATAAAATGCAACACATCTTAATCTTAATCAAATAGTTTAATTACATTACATAATTTTTTTATGTGTGCACATGAATATTGTTTATTTATTTATTTTTTAATAATAACACTAATAATGAATAAAAATAAATATTTTTAAAATATAAAAGTTGAAGTATAGATAATTAAAAATTTATAATATTAATCTATAAATAATTCAATGCCATCAAAATTAAGAAAAATATTTTTTAATAAACATCATTTAATCCAATTACCATTTTTATTTACAAATATGATAAATCTTATTAATATTTATTTAAAAATATTTAAAATGAAAATTTAGAAATATAATAAATATTTATCTTTTTCATTGATCAAAAAGTTTATCAACACTCATGCTTTACGTATGTTATAGATAATAAATTTTAGATTATAGATAGTTTGATAAATTTATTATTTTTTTATGAAATTTTAATTAAAAATAAATGATCATGTCTCCTATAAACAAATATCATGTCAAGTAAAATTGATATTTGGTTTTAAAGTCTATTTTTTCATACAAAAAGAAAAGTATGAGGTTTTAAAGGTGTATAAAATAATTTTGGGTACATAATGGTGTGTTAAAAAATTGATATTAGTTAAACAAATTTTTGTAAAATATAATAGTTGAAAAAATAATTTAAATTTGATTGGATTCGTGATACACATTATTGATACGAACTTGTCATTTTTTCTTTAAGAGATTTTTAATAACTAAAGTCAAATTGGAATTAGCATTTGATTTATATGTTTCCATTTGATTCACCTGTACAGCGATTTTTCTATCTATAGCAAAGATAACCTTACAACATCTCTCATTTCATGCCATCGGCAATCCTCAATAAACACCCCAAAATTTTGCTTGATATGCAAAAAATCTTCCAAGTTTGACCAAGAAACAGTGTTTCCAATTCTCAAAAGGGTCACGAAAGACACTTCCCACAGGAGATTGATGGCATTAGGTTTAATGAGCTCCATTAATGTTGAATAGCAACCAATCTTAAGGCAATGGAGACCATCAGATCATCAACTTTACACTGGATTTATTAAGACCAACATTTATGGGAAAAGCATGACCAAGAATGAATAGTATCTTCAAGATACTTTTTAATTAAGATGATTTTTTCGGAAGTAACTATGTTGTGGTGGTTAAATATCATTTCATTCCTCCACTTCTAAAAAAACCACACAACAATACCAAACAGCACACTCAATGGGTTTTGCATGACGAGAAAATCTTATTAGTATAAATAGAGTTTAGTTGGAATTCAAAGAAACCGACAAAATTAATTACAAGGCATGCCTTCATAGATATTATCTTTAAAACTTATTTCACCTCCATCACTTGATATGCAAAAGGGAAATTATGCTAATAGTCTTAGGGATACAATGGAACCAACTTATAACTTCGTCTTGCACTTATGAGAATAGATCACTAGATACACCTAAAGGTCGTAAAGTTATTTAACCTTAGAGTTTACTTTCTACAGCAAGTAGTTATAAGGAATTTGAACACTTTTGATAAACGAAGGGAACTCAAAATGTTTATGTTTTTTTCTAAATTTTTTATTCAAAACATAGCACTTCTTTTACTCTTTCTGCTCTTTTCTTGTTTGTTTGATGTGTTGAAATGATTAGCAACAAGTTCTTTATATAAACTTGCAAATGTCTTTTTGCCTTAAACGCACATTTGTATGTTACAAGACATAACCTTTGGATAAAAATATTATTCCAATAATTACTTTAAGAAATGACAACTATTCGTACAATAATACATAACCTTTAAGCAACAATATGAAAAGGTAATTTTTCATATCATAACCTATTAATTGTGGTGTTTTTCAACTGTCTCATAACCTTTAGATTTAAAGGTGTTTTTTCAATATATCACTTTACAGAAGACATAACTTTTTATATGAAAAACTACTAACAATTCAACATTCACACTATGTGATATAATCTTTCAATTGATATCTCTTTCCAATAATCACAACTTTTCATTTTGAAAATACACAACAAACCTCTATTGAGATTCTAATTAAACCACACTTAAGTGAATATCTTTTATTATAGAAATTCATTCTTAAATTTAAAAATTGTATAATATCTTAAAAAGTCCCTAACTATTTAGAAAAATTCAAATAATCCCTTATCTTTTAATTGCATTCAATTAAACATTTATACTTTTATTTTAAGCCAAACAAACCCTTATATTTTTATTTGAGTCAAATAAACTCCTATAATTAATTATTAACTTAGTCAAAATACTATTTGTCATTCTATATCATATGGACATGACATATTAGTATGTTATAATGCATGTTGGTGTGACATAGTGACATGATCATATTGCATTTCTCATCTTCTACATCAGTGCCTTGTGAGTATAAAATAATACGATATGTTTTGATTAATAACAATTAATCAACCATTAGTTATAAGAGTTTGTTTGATTCAAAATAAAATATAAGAGCTTAATTGAACACAATAAAAAATAAAAACTTATTTAAATTTTCTTGAATAGTTAGAAATTTTTTCGAGCATTACAACTTTAAAAATTTTACTTATGAGTGTACAATGTAGTAATCTTTATTTTTTTAGGTAAAATATATTGACCCTCTAACTTTTGATTGTAATTACATATAGGTCCATTAGTATTCAAAATAGACATCTACCCTAAACGTATAAACAACATTAATATCTAAATGTAAAATGTTTAAAATACTCTTCTTTTTTCTCCACTCTTTTCCTTTCTCTCAAGTTGGCTAAAGGCACTCCCTTATACCAACGGGCCACCCCACGGTTGGATTTGGCTATAGAATGTCAAATTCAGCTGGATCTCCCAAAGGGAAAGTGAGAGTCGGATCTCCCAAAGGGAAAGTGAGATCTGACAGTGCAACCCAGATTTCATGCTCCCTTGAGGAGCGTTGGTCTGGTGCTCCCTTCGATTTGGCTAGATTTGGCGCTTTTTAGCTGAATCCGACCTCAAGGCGACAATCAAGAGAGATTTTTTTTTAATAAGAGAGATAAAATTTTAAAAATAAAAACTTGTAATTTATATAGTGATAATTTTTAAAATTAATAAATGATAAAATTATCTTAAAAATATTACCATGTCTTCAAACTAACAAAAATATTGACAGTAAATAAACAGTAAGATTTATGTATTCAACGAAAGATTTTTTTTTGAGATGGATTATCCATTTTAAATACTAATGAACTTGCATGTAATTATAGTTAAACGTTAAGAATCAGTATATTTTACTCTTATTTTTTATATATCATGAAAGATAAAGATAATAATTTTTTAAAAGTGTTGGATTATACATAATCATCAGTTAAAAAAATGACATAGCTTGAATAGTCCAAACCTAAATGATTCAAATTCATAATAATTCAAATTTGAAAATAACTTGATCTTATTCATCCTATTGCCATTTCTATTCAATAAAAACTCTTTTTTGAGTTTTATTGACTTATTCACTTTCTCATCTTAAGATATATAAAATTTAATTAAAATTAATCATTTTAAATTAAAATCTCAAATTCTAACTACTAATCGTGAATTGTGGTGATACGATAATAATTACCTATGCTAAACTGCATAATAAATGAGTCAATGCTAAACTGTATAATAAATGAGTCACTTGATCAAAAAATATAATTCGTTATTATCTTTCTTGTTTTAGTAGATAATAATAAGGCATAATTACCTTGTTTAGCCTATTAGATTGGATTTTGGAAGTAGAAACTTCCAAAATTATATTTAGAAAATCATAAACATAATGTTTAAAAAAATCATTAAAAAAATTCAAATAAATTTCTTTTTTATTACATTATATTAAATTTTTGTACCTTTATTTTGAATAAAATACACCTTTAATTAATCTATTAATCAAAATGTTACTCATCATTTTATGCTCACGTGACATTAACATAAAAAGTAATAGATTATAACATGCCAATATCATATCAACATTACAAAATATAAAATTATAAATAACATTTCAATGAAAAAATATTAGTCAACTATTAATTATAAAAATATAAAAACTTGATTGAAATAATAAAATAATAAATACTTGAAACTTTTTTAAATATTTAATAATTTTTTTAAAAATATTACTCCAAAGTTGTGTTTTGTATGGTTATCTTGGACAAATGGTTCATCCCTTACCTTCTTACATTCCTCTTAAGGGTGCACTGCTACATGAATGTCATCTTCAAGAATTCAACAATCGAGAACAAATGAATCAAATAGGCCACGCATATGACTGCCATCAGTTGCTGCTTAATTAGCAGATCAAATAGGCTATGCATATGGCTGCCATCATTTACTGCTTAATTTGCAGTCAGTCACTGCTTAATCCGCTGTCCAGAAAACACACCAGGTCTCCGATATTGAAAGGGAACCTGAAATTCAAATAAGATCTCTGGAATGAACTTCATCTTCTTGCATGGTGATCCCATTTTTTGGTTTTAACTTATGAATTAGATATCTTATTTCTTCGCCATTAGATCCTTAATCAGCCCCAGTATCTCCTTTCTCATCTCACTGACCACTGATGGAGTTACCTGCTCCTTTACAGCAGACAACCACAAATCAGTAGCATCTTTGTTTTCACTGCTTTCATGCCAGCAGTGTATTGTTCTTGCAGTCACTGTAACGTATAAGCCACAATCATAACCATTAACTTGCTGTGGCGTGCCAATGCATTCCAGATACTTGGCATTACATGCTGAACTGGAGTCCCCGACAAAACCAACAACAGATTTAAACAGCCTCATGGCATGCCTCTTATTCATCTGCCCATTGCTATCATGATGAACAAAGACATTAGCACTTCTGCAGTATGCAAGTAAGCTCCAGTGACTTCCACCTTCAGCTACGCTCACATCATCATTATTATTGACAGGAAATATCACCAATTTCTTATCTGGCAGTTTAAGGGGTTCCAAAAAATCTTTGAGACCACCAACATCAGGACAGTTAGCTATCCAGAAAGCAATTGATGGTGAAAGCAATAGGATGTCCTGTGAAGGATGACTTGAAGATAGGAGACTGAAATAAAACTCAATGATTCTATCATTCAAATAATATGGACCACTGAGGATTTCCAAGTCTGATTGCCTGAGCACAACATCATTGTAACTGAGAATCTTTTCATCTGCAGCTGATTTTCCCATGCTCTAGATATCAATCTGTATTCCTGAAAAATAAACAAACATGATGATTTAATTTACTTAAAAAGAAAAGAAGGAAGAAGAAGAAGAAGAAGATTCTACAAACATAATAAGAAACCAAAAATTATATCTTAAATTTTTTATCTAGAAAGTAGGGAACATCAGCAGCAATGAATACAACGAAGAGACTTATTAGCTAATCAAGAGCCAAAATTGGTTCAACTCTAAGTCCTGATCAGTAATATGTAACCCAGTAATCTTCAAAAAGACACATCAACCCTAAACATCCAGCAACTCGTAATGAATCTTAACTTTTTCCTTATACTTTTCTTGCATTATAGTAGCTTTAGAGTTGTCCAAGCACAAAAAAGGGGGGAAATAGGAAAAGACAAGACCCTCCATCCCTTAAGTTCATCAATTTGTCTCTAAATTATATTTTCAGCAGAAAGCACCTTCTTCCTCAAAGACTTTGCAATAGAGTTACTAAAATAGAATAGGACTGAAGCAAGATTTTCTAACTGAACGTGCACACACAAGAATATATGATGAACAAAACCAACCCTAGTAAAAACTGTAGTTCAGTTCCACATTACTTGTTTTATCTAGAGCAAAATAAGCATGGCCTATGCTAAACCAATGCTACAATTTACTTGTTTTATCTAGAGCAAAATAAGCATGGCCTATGCTAAACCAATGCTACATTTTACTTGTTTTATCTAGAGCAAAATAATCATGGCCTATGCTAAACCAATGCTACATTTTACTTGTTTTATCTAGAGCAAAATAAGCATGGCCTATGCTAAACCAATGCTACATTCTACTGATGACATATTGTAATACAAGTTAGACAACCAAGTAAAGTAATCCAGATATTACCATTCAAAGGCAGACCCAATTAAGGTCAGCTCTATATGGACTGCAACAATTTATTCAGGCCAAAGGCAGCTCTCAGAATGAGAAGCCTTTCCCTTGTTAACCAGTATACCCCTTTGGAATAGACCTACCTTTCTGTACTTCAACCCTTAATGTAAAATGATCAAATGAAATCCACCAAACAACAAACCCAATCAATCCACTTGCGGAAGACTAAAGAGACAAAATGAAGTAATCCTTAATTCTCACCAAGAAACAGAAACAAAAATCACCCAAACGCTGTTTTCTGGTTTATTGATAGTTAAAGGGTAAGAATCCCTTGTACAATAATCTTGTATCCTCAGTTTAAACTCTAAAGATATCTAATCATAGGTAATTTTCCCTCACTAATTCATTCACGTCGGATTAAACCTTCTGGTCCGTCTAAAGAGTAGATAAAGCATTATTATTAGTATCATTCGATGCAGAAGAGGAAAGAAAACCTTAAGAAAAAAAAAAAGAGCCAAAACAAATTGAAAACTTAAAAATGAACACAACCCACTTACCCAAAACGACGCCTGAGGGTAAAGCGTACGCGTTATTCCCTTCTTAGATTATCACCGCCGACAGAACTATGAACATCAAGCACAGATGATTTTCCCCGTTTCTAGAAATGGACCAAGAAAGAAGAAAAAACCTTAGAGTTAGAGGCAGATCTAAAGCCCAAAACCATAAACAAACTAAATGGGCTTTTGAGGTTTTATTGGGGCTTCGTTAACCTCGGAATGGGTTTGGGTTGGGCTTTGGGAGTAGCCCAACTGCTTCAATTATTTGTTTACGTTTCCCTTTTTTTTTTGGTCCAAGGTGTTGGCAGCCACTACTTATTATCTTTATTATGTTTGGTAGAAGTAGCATGTATATCTCGCACTTAAAACACATATAAATATAGATTCTGAAATACAAATGCCACCTTCATTTATACTATTGGTTACTGATGATGATTTTCATAATAAACATGTAAGATGAGAGGAGAAAGGGAAATAACAGAAGCATTCAAAGGGTAGTTTCTGCTGTGTTTGAACCTCAAAATGGCAAGAGAACAACACAAAAGTACTAAATTTTTAACAACCATCCTTCAACATCAGCATGATAGCTGGAAAATAGAGGAACAACAACGAAGGAAGCAATTTCTGGTGGATGTCAATTTATTTCACAACCATTCGATTCAATAGCAGCAATATTATTAGGCTTTGAGGGATGCCCCTGCTTTCACAAGGTCTTCTAGTGCCTTCAAAATCTGAGGCTCGGTCAAACCTTCCAAGCGAATGCCCCTCTCCACGCCCATATCTGCAAAGAAACCAAATTGCATCAGCTGGATCTGATGCCACAAACTTATCTACGTCACTACATGCAGACAGCTTAGAACAACAGCATGGGGAAGAAAATAAGCTGTGTGGCACCCATGACACTCCCTTAGCTAGCTAGGGTCTTGCACAGACACTTAGGATAAATAAATACAAAGCAAGACAGATTTCACACCAAGATTCTGCAATCATTAAAGTAGTAAACAATTAAACTTTATTACTGCTACTATATGCTAATAATAAATAAAAAATTTATCCAATCGCATTTAGGCCTAGATGCTTAAATATATAATCTTTAATGTATGTGTGTAAAGAAAAGGCTATAAGAAAATGGATAACAATGAACTAAAAGGTATTTGTCGACTAGTATTAGTTTTGTTATCGTCGGCACAGAGAACAGTATTTCAGATAATCTCACTGCACAAAGACAATAATGGTACCAAGTAGAAGATCATAAAATACAACATAAACTAAATAGATACAAAAGCAAGCAACAAACATCATTGCCTAACATGAATATGTTCTACAAACACTTCCCCTTGGCCGGTGGCTGAGCTACACAATGAAGTCAAAACCCCCTCATTCTAGAACGCCACAAAAGTTAATGTTGAGAATAATAAAATATAGTGAGTAAGTAATTTGAGTCTGATTCTTGTGTCCATGACCAAATGAACTTACTAGGCAAGCTTGCAACATCATGCAACATTCGAGGATAATCTTACGGGGGAAGAAAAAAGAGAAGAAAGAGAATTGAGTTCACCAGTCTACCACAAATTCACATCATAGAAATCTTGAAGTACCTTCTAAATCAAGCAGTTTAACCAAGCATGCAAAGCAATAACTATGTAAAAATTCTAGATTTGACAAACCATACATATTTGAAGTACTTTATAGCATGTTTTCTCTCTTTAATGAGTGATCACCCTCATTCATAGATTACCAATAGCTTGTTTGGATAAGGAGGGCTCTTCCAACAAAAAAAGTTTGCACCCGAGCATTTGGCTCATTAGTTGGTGCATGATCCCCTGTCTAAAAAGCAAGATTCGAATCCCCTTTCCCCCAATTATTAAAAAAAAAAAAAAAAAGTCTTTTTGGTCCATCAATTTTGGGCACTAAAGCATCTTTTTAATTGCATTCACTTGTTCAAATTTAGCAAATTGTCTGTTCTGATCATCTGGTAGAAAGGGGCCCTGATTGTGGGCCATTGGGACGTATTTAGTATATAATTGTCTACATGCAGTGCAACGTGGAAGAAAGAGAAATTTGTGGGCGGATCTGTTTGACAATGAGAAACAAGGAGGTAGGTAGTTGGTGTTGTGTGGGGGTTTTATTACAAATAGGACATAGCAGAGAGATTGGGATGTGTCTCGGCAGGGTTGGGAATTGGATTGTGGTGTTAAATCTGCATTGTCCATCCTGCATTGTGAGTCTCACATGTCGATGGGGAGCTTCATGATATTTGATTTGGTTCCAGCATGGGGCGTTTACATCTGGGTAATGGCAGTTTGTTGATTGCAGTGTACTGTGCACAGAAACCAAATAAGCACATGTAAACAACCCTAGATTATTGCCCTTCCTTCTCTTATTCATGTTTAAACCTTATCCATTATATAAACTCTTTCACAAACCTTAATTCTACATGCTTTCTAATGCATTTCCCCCTAAAATCACTCAGCCAAAATTGATTCAAAACTCACATCTCGCAGCTGTCAGGAAATTATTAACCTCAGGCCCAGTTTTCAGCCACTATTTTGTGGTCATATCCTTACCAACCTAAACGCAAACCCCACTTTCGACCATAACTAATTTTCCTAAACCAACTAAGGCAGGTTATCTCAAATTCGCTGTACATTACCCATTGAACATTAAATTTTGGAGCATATCACTTTGAATGATGATAGAAACCAAAATTGATTATAAACAGAAATCAGTCCCAACCAAGCAATTTATTGTGGTTTTACAACAATTGACAAGAGCACAACATTTCTCTATTCAAAGGGCCATTACATTAGTAATCATTTCAATTAAAGTTTTCCCTTGTTTCTAGTTCCTGCATACCCAGTATTCCCTGAAGCTCATTTTTTCAATTATCATTAGAACTGAAACCACCTTTGATACAAGTAAAGTAGCATATAATAGCATCTTATGCTAGTAATGCTTCGAATACCTTGACCAACATTACATTGCAAACAGATGATGGCACGAAAAGACAGCAGGGAAATGCCGCTAAGGCGATGATTTAAGAAGTGTTATAATAGATATTCTCGTTATTTTGAACTATACTTAAAGTCAAAAACACTAGTTATTTACCAACAGTCCTCTTAAATTCCTAAATCAAAATTGGAAAAGCCAGCTTCGAAAAGAAAAACTTTAAAGATTGAAAAGGAAACCAAGAGAAACGGAGAGCAGAAGATATACCATATCTAGCCCACATCTGGGGCTCAATCCCACTGCATTCACGGACAAGGATTGGGAATTTCGGGTTTAACGTCTTGAGATCCTTGTAATTTTTCTCCACGAATGACCTATTACCAATAAAAAGAAATTTATTATATAAATTTAAAAAAAAAAAAGAAATGTTCAGTTAGATTGAGGAAAATAGGAAAATAAACCTAGCGGAGGCACTCGAATCGGATTTTTGGCAAAACAGAATTCGTAGTTCTTTGAGGTTTCGAGATAATTGGCCTCTCCACGCCATTCTTTCTTTTCTGTACTATCTGATAACAAACTTAACACTTGGGTTCGAACTACCTTGAAAAGGTGGTGGAGCGTTTGAGAGCAGAGATAGAGGAGACTCGGGAAGAAGAAGAAGCGCTCAAGATGACAGAGAGGGTGTGGGGATAAATATGTAATTTCAACCTAATTAATCTAAGCAAGTGAGGGACACGAGAGTAGTGTAAATTTTTAACAAATATAAATAAAGAATAGTAACTTCCATTTTTTTTTTTTTTATAAAAGTTAGCCATCAATACGTAAATATATAATATTTAAAAGTTAAAAAAATTAAGTATTTATTATTATTATTTATGTTATTTCTATTTTGAATATAACAAATTAATATTTGTGTGAGTTTTAAAAATTAAATTTTCTTCAAATGCTATTAAGTTTATTCATTTATGTTCATCAGACACAATTGAATTGGATTTAAAACTTGTATATAATTATGGCACTTCTTACCTAATTTATGCCACATATTATATTTATTTACAATTAATATAATTTTATATATTAGAATTTTTTTAATTTAAACTTTACATTAAGTTTTATTTATTAAAGAGATGTGTTAAGTTTTTTTTTTATCATTGTTCTTAACATTTATGTTAAGATTTTATGAAAATTGATTTGAACTTTACATTGATTTCCTACTTGTTTACGTAAACCTATTATCAACTTATATGTACTTATTTTTACCTTCCATTATGTTTATAATTAGCATAATTTATTTTAAATTATTACGATATTATTTACTCATGTTATAGTAAATGTGACATGTTTTTATCTTTATTGTCACATGTTTATTATAATATTTGAAATAGTTTAATGTTTATAATTATAAGTATTTATCTTAAGTTAATTATAACACTTCTTACTCATTTTTATATTAAATGCTATGTACTTTTACTTTATTCTCATATATTTATATTAATATTTTTTAGAATATTATTCTTTAACATTAATATTTTATTTAAATACGTAAAATTATATTTTGTTTGTAAGAATTCTTAATAGCTAGTTTGAGGGATACAATTTTTTTTTTAATTTTTGAAAAAATTAACTATTAAAATTTCCTATTTTACATTGAATGAGATAACATTTTTACTTTTATTATTATATATTTACGTTAAGTTTTTTAAAAAGTTAATTTCAATTTTATGATTCATCTTATGTATATACGTCAAATGTTACAGTTTTTTATTTTTATTCCCAAACATTTACATTAAACTTTTAAAACTATTATTTTTTTAACATTAACATTTTATTTAATTGCATTAAATTATAATTTTTGTGTAAGAATATTTGGTTACTAGTTTGAGAAATATATACAAACTATTTTTATTATTTTACAATAAACTAAATATTAGATTTTTTTATTTTATAATAAATTATATGTTTTTTTAGTGTTATTATTTTAAAAAAGCTAATTTAACTTTACAGTGTGTGTTACTTATTTACATTAAACGACAATTAGGTTATACTTCTTATTACATTTCATTACATTTAAAATCATTATAGTTTTACCTAAAATTGATTACAACACTTTTCAACCATGCATTTCACATAAGATGTTACATATGCTTATCCTTATTCTCATATGTTTATATTAAATTTTTAAGAAAAATGTTTTTTTAAAATAATATTTTATGTAATTACATGAAATTACTTATTTATTTTATAATAATTCTTTGTAGTTAGTTTGAGAGATACAAAGTACTTTAAAGTTTTTTTTTAAAAAATCTAAATATTTAATTTTTTGTTTTACCATAAATGATAAGATTTGATAAGATTTTTTCTTTTATTCTTGCACATATACCTTAGAATCTTGGGAAAGTTAATTTCAATATTATGGTGCATCTTACTTATTTACATTAAACTATAATTATGTTATACTTACTCTTACTTCCATTACATTTAAAATCATTATAATCTAAAACAGATTTGTTAAAATTTGGTGATGCTAATTCTAATTTTTTCCATATTCGTGTTGCTCATAAAAGAAATAAGTATAAGATATTGAGATTGCGATATTCGGAAGGGAATTGGTGTGATGACCAATTGTTACTTCAAGATCATGTAGTTTCATTTTTTTAAATAGTTGAATTCAAAAAAGAATGGTGATGTGTCGTGTTATCCTATTAGGGATAGTTTCCTAATCTTTCTATGAATAATTAATTGAATTTACTAAGATCGATTAATGAGCAAGAAGTTCATATTGCTTTGTTTGAAATGAAACCAATGAAGGCCCCTAGACTAGATGTCTTGCATGTGGCATTTTTTTAATCTCAATGTGTTGTAGTAGGTTGGAGTTTGATTATGTGTCTAATGTGTTTGAGGGGTGTGAAATTGGTGAAGGTATGTGTAGTTCTCTTATTGTTTTGATTTCGAAAATAATTGCTTCAAAATTCATATCTTAGTTTCAACCGATCAATTTATTATTTGTTGTTTTCAAAGTGTTAATGAAAGTTATCACCAACAAATTGAAACTTGTGATGAGTTCGATAGTGGCAAGTACACAAGCCAGTTTCATTCCTAGTAGGCAAATCATTGACAATATTATTGTTGCTTAAGAAGTGATGCACTCATTTTGGAAGAAGCGAGGTAAGATTGGTGATGCTTAAAATCAATTTAGAAAAAGCATGTGATAGATTGAGTTAGGATTTTCTATATGCTACTTTGTTAGATGCCAAAATTTCAGATAAGATTGTGGACTTACTGGTACGTGGTTGGAGAGGTAGCAGTACTAAACTATTATGGAATGGTTCTCATTCACCTGCTTTTACACCTTCATGAGGAGTACGTCAAGGTGACCTGTTGTCTCCATATTTATTTGTACTCTATTGCATACGGGATTAATGCAGTTGTTGCACAGGGTTTGTGCAAGTCGATTAAACTAAGCCCCAGATGTCCATCTTTAACTTATTTGTTTTTTTGCAAATGACTTGTTGTTGTTTATCGAAGCCTTGTTGATCAAATAAAGGTTAGCAGATTTTTGTGCATGTTTTAGACAAAAAATGAGTGCGGATAAATCATTTTTTATTATTTAAAAATGTGATCATTGCTTGTGTAAATAATATGCAGAATTGTTCCGGCTTCCATTACTCAAATGATTTAGGTAAATACCTTGGGGTTCTATTATGCAGTGTCCGAAAAGGAAATAGCACTTTTTCATATTTGATTGATAAAGTGAAGAACAAACTTACTGCGTGGAAGGCATCAACACTTTCATTGGCAGGATGTTTGATTCTAATTAAATCAATACTTCTGGCTATTCCCACTTATGTTATGTAGACTACTTTTATTTCTTAAGAGTTTGTAAAAGGATTGAAATGTTGCGTAGATGTTTTTTGTGGGGTATGTATGACAATAAACCCAAAGTATATTTAATTGGGTATAATGACTTGTGTAAGCCAAAGGATGAAGGCGGTTTGGGCATTAGACATTTGAAGTAGATGAACGGTGCTTTTCTTTGTAAAATACTCTAGCAATTGATAAAAAGAAAAGAATCTCTCGAGGTACAATTGTTAATGGGCAAATATAATAGTGATTTATCTAGGCGTCCCATGTCTTTTTACAGAACTGGTGCTTTTAATTTATGGAGTACTATAAGCAAATTATGGTTGGCGTTTAATTCTAACGTTAGATGGGTTTTAGGGTATGGAATTTCAATAAATTCTGGATGGATATTTGGTTGGGAGACACTTTGTTGACTACATAAGAGTCTATACTAGAACAGTTGTAGTTGGAGACGGATACTATTCGTGATTATATTCAACAAAATGCTGAATGGAACAGAGCACGAGTGGCAAAGTATTTATTTGAGGAATTGGTCTTGAAAATGGTAAATTCTTTCCCACCTTTGTTATTGCTTAAACATGATATCCCATATTGCGCGTTAACTCCATATGGTATTTTTACCATATCATCTGCCTATCATTTTTTAAGTCATGTTCCTCCAATGAGTTCTACTTGAGTCAGTGGGTTATGGAGTTGTGCTTGGAAATGCCAAGGTGCCTATCAAATTAAGATGTTTCTATTGCAATATTTGCATGGGAAATTATTAACTAATGTAGAGAAATAAATCCGACAATTAACAAAGGATCCTAGGTGTGTGCAGTGTGAGTTAGAAACTGAATTAGTTTTTCATGTTTTAAGGGATTATTTTGTGGCAATAATGGTGTGGTCTCGACTTGTTCCTTCCCAAGATAGAAGATTCTTTTTTACACTACCATTAACGGATTAGTTGTTTGCAAATTTAAATGACAACAATGTGATGATGTTTGATTGACAGTGGGCCATCATCTTTGGTATTACTGGCTGGCTTATGTGGAAGTGGCATAATATCTTTATCTTTCAAGAAAAGTTGTTTCTATGGTGAATCATTTGCATTTGATTCAAAGTATGTCATTTCAACACATATCTTTTTTATTGAGTTAAACAGTTTAACTAGATCTTTGGTAAATAAGAAAGAGACTTTTGTTGGCCAGCAAACTCTCTCTTCTAGATAGGTAACTCTAAACACAAATGGGGCGTTTCGACACTCAATCTATAAAGCCACTGCTAGTGGGGTTATTCGGTGTCATGAGGGTTTTTGGATAAATGGATTTGCAGGAAATCTAGGTTCATGCTCTTTTTATAGAGCAGAACTATGGAGAGTTTCTTACGGGTTGAAATTAGTTAGGGAGTTAGGGATTTGTAAACTTTAGCTCCAAGTGGATAACAAGATGGTTGTGAATGCTATTTCAATGCTTGTTGTTACTCTGTGTGTTAATATGGACTTATTCATAGCAATTCAAGAGATGTTATAGAGACAATGGGAGGTTAAAGTCACCTACATATATCGTGAAGCTAATATGGTTGTTGATTTCTTAGCCAGTTTGGGATTTTTTTCTAATATTTCTTATGTTACTCATAATAATCTACCGATAGGAGTTAGAAACTTATTATTGTATGATATGATAAGAATATGTTTTCCTAGAATGATTCCAACTTAATATTATAGCTTCTCCATTAAAAAGAAAAAAAGTAATTATAATTTATTTAAAGTTGATTACGCCATACTACAAAATTAATGGGCTTTTCCAAGGAAATCAATTTTGTTGGAAACATTCTGTTAGAGTTTTGATAGAATAAAGACTTCAACCTTTTCAATTGAATTTTGATGAAGTTTTCCAATGAAAGAATGTTGGTCGAAAACTAGTTGAAATCATAAATGACACCAAATAATTGAATATGACATTAAGATTTTCGACGGATATTTCATTGAAAGTTGGAAATTTTCATCAATTTTCGACAAAATAATCTGTCAAAGATTTTTGTGGCCAAATGCTTTTATTTTAATATTTATATTTTTCTAGACAAAATTTTCGATGAAATATCCATCGAGAATATCAAATATTTTTTATAATCTTATAAGTTAAGGAGGATAAGTAATCATTTTAAAATAAGAAGGATTTTTTATTTTATCCCTGAATCATGTGGCTATAATATCTAATATGATACTAAATGGTACAAATCAAGTTGAAATTGTTGCAAGATACAACATAAAATTTGATATACAACACACAATTTAAAAAAAGATGCATTTCATGTCATGGCAACTTACATATAACTAATCATTATTCCAACTCTTATAACTGACACGTAAATAATAGCATTAGGCTTGAAATTGCTTATAAAATAAAAGCATCCTCGAGAGTGTTCACATCAGCAATCTCTTTAAAAAGATCTTGGTAAAAGGAAAACCAGCTAACATTTTATCCTCAATGCCACATACTCATGTCTACCCCTTATAATCTTGAAGTAATCCTCTTATAATTCAAATCATATGAAAATTGATAATTAAGCAAACTCCTAAAGACAATTTTTGCTAAATGTAAATGGAGATGCTTGAAATTTGCAGTTCATTTGTTAATATAAATGGTTTCATCTTGCTTTATTTTTTTTTCATGTTATGTTTTGTAAGGTTTTATAAGAGAAGAACTTAGCTAAATTAAAGGTTGTTGTGACTTTGACATCATTAGTTGATTACATATCTTCAACATCAACATTGAAATTGTTCTTATCTCTTGTAAGTGGGTGAATCCAAAAACAAAAAAGAAAAGAAGAAAATAAAGAAAGAAAGAGAAGAAAGAGGGTGGAAAATACAGTGGGGACAGAAGATGTGAAAACCCAAAGAGAGAAGAAAGAATCCGGAAGCATAGGGAGAAAATGACATAAATGCCATGCTAATTTTTTGAAAATTCTAAAAAAGCCTTTTGCAAAAAAAAAATTGTAAAAATACTAAACATACACATGGCATTTAACCACCCTAGCCACGTGGTGTAAACTTGTACCTCTCTCAAGGCTTCTTTTAATATACAGATATTGATGTAAATTATTTAAAGGCTACTCAAACTATACAAATATTCTTAGAGAGATTAAATCAAGAGTAGTTATACCCATCTTCTTTTAATAAAAGTGGAGAGTGTGATTCATGTGCCATCCACTGCCAATGAAAAGTGAGGAAAAAGAATTTCATAAACGAAACAAGGCATAGGAATAATAATTAGGGTTGGTTGCTTGGAGGAATGAAGGCGCCCATAAAGGAATAAGGAGGAACGTGCACCTATTACAAGGAAAACACTAAAAGACAAAAAATAAATAAATAAAAGAAATCAGAAGACTATGGAGACTGCTCACTTCAATGAGTTTTGCTCGTTTTTTAAATAAATTTTAATTTAATTTTAGTTAAAAGATAAACAATCAATTTATATTTGTCAATTCTATAATAAAAATAAACTTAATAGATTACATAATGGTTACAAATTGAACAGTATTAATTAATGACTTTAAAGTAAGGTCATCAAAGTTAAACTTTGTCAATTCTATAATAAAAATAAAATCAATAGATTACATAATGGTTACAAAATTGAACAGTGATTAATTAATGACTTTAAAGTAAGGTTACCAAAGTTAAACTTAGTGTAGAAGTTTAAGAGGGAAGGAAATGATGGTGATTCCCCTCAATGCCCTTTGACTTGTAGTAGGTTTATCTTCATTTTTTTGAATAATAAAGGTTAAATGCTCAAATTGAAGTTAAACGTTTGGGTACTTTTTTAATTAAGGGCTAAATGTTTCAATTTTAACAATCAAGAGCCAAACGTTTTCGATTCCTTACAATTAAAGGCTAAGTTGATTGGTGGATAGGGTGTGTATTACATGCGATAAAAAATCGCATTGAAAATATAATTATTATACGTCGTGTTGAAAATTTAGTTATTACACATCATGTTAAAAAATGTAGTTGTTACACGTTATGTTGAAAATTTAGTTGTTACACACCATGTTGAAAAATGTAATTATTACACGTCATGTTGAAGATTTAGTTATTACACGCCATATAAAGATTTAGTTGTTACATGTCATGTTGAAAAATTTAATTATTTTACGCCATGATGAAAAAGTGGTTACATGTCATGTCATAATTTGAACTGTTTTGACTTTATAGAGAAAACTTTCTGATAAAACTATCCTTTTAAGTCAGCGTCCACATATGTGCTAATCCTACATTCACCAAACATCTCTCATCTTAGCTCTTAATTGTAAGGAACTGAAAACACTTAACCTTTAATTGTTACAATTAAAATGTTTAATCTTAATTTGACAAAAACTCAAAGATTTTGGTCCAAAATTGAGCATTTAGTCAATAATTAATAAAAAGGTAAACTTTACTTATGTTCTTTATAGTTTGAGATTTTCCCAATTAACATTTTTACATTTTTTTTTCATTTGACATTGATCTTATTTAATTTAATAATTCTTGTATGAGGTAATGACATTAACTTATTTAGAAAATGACACCAAAGTCAATTTCTTTAACTTAAATTTTAAAAGATTTAACATTGAACCTATGAAAATTGGAAAATTGAACATTAAATTCCAAAGAGTTTAAAATAGGAATAATACTTGAAAAAAATTTCTAAACTATTTAAAAAAAAATTAAATAAGCTCATATTGTTTTATTGTGTTCAGTCAATTCTCTATACTTTTGTTTTAGGTAAAATAAACCCATATAACTAACGATTAACAAATTGTTATTAGTCAAAATGTCACTTATCATTTTATATCTATTTGGAGTTGATATAACGTAAATGTGGAGGGTGAAAAATATCATATGATTATATAATCATACCACTTCATTATCCATCATTCCATATCAGCGTCACGTGACATAAAATGATAGGTAACATTTTGACTAACAATTAGACAATCATTAGTCATAAGAGCTTATTTGGCTTAAAATAAAAATATAAAAATTTGATTGATTGTAATAAATTTCAAAGTCTTAATAAAGTCTTAATATTTTCAAAGTCTTCCTAAAATAACTTTTATAGCGTAAGAGTAAAATAAATTTATTCATATAGTAATAAAGATAATTAAAGTATGAAATTTCATTTATAGTGACACGTGGGCCTCCAGCTGACTAAGCAGATGTAGAGCTACGAACCCTTACTTTCTAGGATGCAAATCCGAGATTAATTCTCGTCTTAATCAACTATCAACAAATTGTCCTGAGCCTGAAAAATGGATAGGAAGAGGGGTGAGATAAAATAATCCCAGTGAGTAAACAATTACCATCAAAAGCATCTAAAACCGAGTAGATGGAGACAATATAAAAACGTTATATCTCAATAATGTTCATAACACAAAATTCATTTCAATCTATACCAAATAATTTCTTTTCATCAAAATTTCCCGGCTTATGAATTTCTTAAACTTGACCTCTGCTCGAATCATTCTCGCAGGTACCTTCGTCAAGGTATCCCACTGAGACCGCCAAGGCTGTTTAATGACCCATACCCGTAAACATGTTTTCACATCTAACACACAGTCGTTCCTTGACGTTGGCTGAGTCTCACTCTCACGTGATGGCCCGAACGTGAGGTGCACTCAAATCATACATCAGGAGATACTTCACCCAACATCTCCCCCCGGAGGCAAGTATATAATTGAGTTACCGTACCCCTTTCATAGGTAGTCCACGAAAACCCCCACCACTGCAGTGACCATGAGGTGCATTCAAATCTTACCTCAGAAGATACTTCATCCAACATCTCCCCCCGGAGGTAAGTATATAATTGAGTTACCGTGCCCTTCTCATAGACAGTCAATGAAAACCCCCACCACTACAGTGACCGTTTAATATACCAATAGACTCATAAAATTTTCAGTAGCATAATATGATGAATAAAATTTAATACAATCTACCGAGACCAATCCAAAACTGTTCATATATTTCATGTCAACCCCAAAAATTTAGCCATCATGCTATCATAGTGTCATAAGCCTCAATTTCAATAACATATAAAATCATAAATTTCAACACAGTCTCCATATACTCAATTTTCCCAAAACAATATTTGATTTCAAAACCAATATAAATCTCATTTTTATTAAAAAAATATTTTAATTAGAAAACATTATATTTTATAATTTAAGCTCATCATTCAATAAAAATATCAAACAAGTATAATTACTCTAGATATTTAAGACGATAAATTGTCCACTCACAGTTCTAGGAGTCGATGTACTCCTAATCCCAGTCTTCAAGCACAATCTCTGTACTTTTACTAGTGTAATTTGCTCACCACCTACCCACAATGTACAATACATAAATCACCACATCAATGCTTGACAATTATAAAATTAATTCAAGCTCAGTATATATGCATGATATGACATGCAACTTATCCGACTACCGCTTAAATGCGGTGCTGACCTAATTCGACCTATTACCCGATTAAATTACTAACGCGTCCAATTTAATCTCAAATTAGTTATTTTCAGTTTCTATACCTCAATTGCACCCAAATTGACTTAATGTTCCTCAGTGTGATGCAAATTATCAGTCTCGATAGCAAATTACGAAAATACCCCTAGTGGGTAAAAATTCGTATTTTTGCTCCAAAAATTCCCATTGTTTTTCTAGGCTCATAATTTATCATTATTCATCATAATTCCTCAAATAAACATCAAGATCAACAGCCAATATTCCCCTAAAAAATTCAGCCAATAATGGTAATGGAGGAAAATAAATTCTTTTCTTGTTGTTTTGTTCATAAATATGCTAAACTAACTTAAAACACTAACATAACTTAGAATCAAATTAATCTAACAAGTTTCTCTCTCCTAACCCATTTTTTTCAGAATTGAATTCATTCTCAAATCACATGATTCAACCATGAAAAATGATGGAAAATGCATGGAAATGATAAATCTTAAGCGAAGCTTAAAAAATCATACCTTTAAACACTTGATTCCTTGAAAAATCACACTTTTTCTTTGAATTTTCTCACTCTAGGGTTTGTTCTTATTTCTCTCTCTCTCCGGCTGGTTTTGGCTGACCATCCCAATGAAGAATTCTGGAATTTTCAAGCCTTTTAATAGGTTTAATAAAATATTATTATTTTATTTACCTTTTGAATATTTTATTATTTTATTTTTTTCTAGCTATCTTTTTGACTTTTTTTTTCTACCACTCAATCCTCTTCACTTATCCATGTCTTCCATGAAATTTCTAGACTTTTCCAAAGTTTTGGTGGAGCAAATTTTTAAAAATTGCACTTTTGCCCCCGTAAAGTGAAAAATTACATTTTTACCCCAAAAACTGAAAAATTGCCCATAGACATATTTTTCATCCCTTATACTCATACCATTATCCAATTTGTCAAATGTGATCTAAATTCTCTTAAAATCTCAAATTTTATCCGCGAGTGGAAAAATTACAATTTTGCCCCTAGATAGTGAAAATTCCGGTTTGACTCCGAATTGATCCTCGAACTCCTAATTACCATTTTGAGTCATCCCTAAACTGTGAAACTCTTAATTTCACCTTAAAATTCCTATTTGAACTAGTTCGAGGGTTAATCGACTTAATAATACCATTAGGAGCAACATCGTCTTTTAACGATTTCTCGAACTTCCTAAATATACAAACATTCTATCGAGCATGTGAATGACATTATAATTATTTTACAAAGCAGGGTTTGACAATGTCACTTATCATTTTATATTTATTTGGAGTTGATATAACGTAAATGTGGAGGGTGAAAAATATCATATGATTATATAATCATACCACTTCATTATCCATCATTCCATATCAGCGTCACGTGACATAAAATGATAGGTAACATTTTGACTAATAATTAGACAATCATTAGTCATAAGAGCTTATTTGGCTTAAAATAAAGTATAAGAATTTGATTGATTGTAATAAAAAAAATAAGGATTTATTTGAATTTTTTTAAATAATTCATAATTTTTTTAAGTATTATACATTTAGGTGGCATTTGGTATTTTATAGGGAATATGATTGTTGGGAATGTGATTGTTGAGAAGATAACTTTACAGCGTTTAGTATAAACATGAAAAAATAATGATTATAGAGAATGTGATTGTTGAGAAGATTAGATTGGGAATGTAATATAAATTTACACAACTACTCTTATATATGAAATATAAAATTGAATAAATTAACATTCTTTTTTTAAAAATTTTTGACTTCAATTTATTCCTTAAAATAATAAATAATGTGAAATTACTAAATATTTATTTTTAATAAATTAATTAAGTTTTAAAGAATTAAATTAATTAATTTATAAACATTTAATTTTTTTTGGTTTACTCAACAATTAGAATTAATTTATAAACATAGAATTTAATTAATTTATAAATATTTACTCCTATGTTTTGCTCTTTGTACAATGGGCTTGAGTATTAGTATTGGAAATTTTTTGTGAGCCAATACGCCATGGATGAGCCATTCACAATCATGGATGTTCATCCTTCTTTTGTAACCAAGGAAACTTGCTATTTTTGGATATGAAATCTACCATCGTAATTTTCAAAAAGAAAAATAACTCCACTTTCCCTTTTTTTTTTTTTTTTCCTTCTTCTCCTATCTTTTTTCCCTCACCTTCCTCCTTGCACCCATCTTTTTTGGCAAACATTGGCTTAAAGAAAGGTCAAAAAAGAAAAAGAAAAAAGAAGAAGAGGAAGTTCAAGATACCTTGCAAAAAAATAATTAAAACTTTATTACAAATTTTCTTTAATTGAGGAAAAGTAACATTTTCCCCGTGAATTAAGGGAATGATATTCCTTTAGCTAATTGTAATGGCATTTTCTTTGTAAACATATTCTCTTTCATTAGGACAAACCAAATGCTGCAAAATCATTACAACCATTTAAATTGTAAGCAATGTCTTTCACTTTTCTTAAACCAAACATCTTTTTAAAATATAATTATCAAATCACAAATTTAATATACAAAACAATTAACATAAGCCATGATGTCATTCGAACAGGAAAACAAAATTAATAAAATTAAATCTAAACATTTTAGAACAACTTTTTGTTTTGAAAAGCAAGCTGACTTTATTAATTTGAAAAAGTAAACCAGGTAATACATTATTAATCCGTAATTGTATAAAACAAAATTGTCGTCACAAAACCCATTGTGAAAAATTAATTACCAACAATATATTTTGGGAGCCTGTTTAGTTTGACTTTTTTCTAATTTAAAAGTTATTATGAAGTTCTTGTAAAAAATAATAGTTTTTAAAATTAAGCTAAAATTATTTGGTAAATTTCTTTTTATAAGTTATAATTTTGATTAAAATTATCGTAAAGGGTATTTTTTTTAGAGGGTAATATTATAATTATTTTTAACAGATGAGGTTATTTTTAGAACAAAAATAAAAATTCTTTTGCATTTTTAAAAAAAGAGAAGAAAAAACTCCTCACAAGAACTTTTCTTGAAGTTTTTTTTCAAATTTTTATTCTTTAAAAATAAGTTACTTTTTTTTTAAAGAACTTTTCAAAATTTTATGTTTGGTTTCGTTTTTACTTCTAAGAAATAAATAAGCTGAAAAAAAACTAATTCAAACAAGCACTAAATTTGTTTGATGTGTCAATTTTGGCGAAATCATCTCTCAAATTACTCATCATTCTTGGAATGCGTTTGATTTGCCATTTTCGATTACATTAATATTATAATAATAATAATAATAATTTATTATATTATTATTATAATAATTTTTATGACATAAAAGATTAGATTAAATTTGAAATCACGATCAAATTGGATAAGAGTCAATGAACTGTAGTTCGAAATTAGAGTGAAGACAGTTGATCGAATAAGGATGCTTGTAAAAAGAAATAAGATAGTAATTTTGGTTAATTTACTGTAAATTTAATTATATTTAATTAGGGAATAATCAATTTAATTAAATTTAAATTAAAAACATAATTGATTCTATTTAATTGGAGTTAAAAAATTGAGTCACTTTACATTTTAAAATTTGAAAACTAAAGCCAAATATTATAATCATTTGATTGCTTGTGTAATTATTGAAAATTTTAAAACTTTTCAAATTGGTAATGCTTTTTTTCGATGGTGTTTATTTGAAACTTAAACGAAAAAATTAATTTTAAAAATTATAAAAAATTAAAGATATATATTCATCGATGGTAACTTTGATTATGTTCCATTAGAATTAATTGAAATGAATATTTTTAATAAAGACATTTAAGAGACTAATCGAATTAAATAATTTATTCATTATTAAATGAAAAAGATTTAATTAAATACTAGAATTTGATTTAATTTTTCAATTTTTGAATTTTTTTAACCTTGAAAGAATACGGAAGAACGTTGAATTTTTTTACTCAAATCCTGTGCGAACCATTAGAAAATTCAATTGCTTTAAGTTTTAAGGATCCAAAAATCACGCAATATTGGGCCATGAGAACTTCTTTGTGGACGCTGACCTAAAATTAGCTTCCACTAATTAAATAACTAATTTTTTTTAAAAAAAGAGAAAAAACTTCTTGTTTTGATTTTGGTATTGGAAAGAAAAAAGTTTTTATTTTTTATTTTTTTAATTCCACTTGAAAAAGAAAGCGAATTTCCCGATTCTGAAATTCCAATTTTTTCAATGGCAGTTGCGATGGGGAAACTGAAACCAAACGCACTCACTCCCTCGTAGACCGAACCAAAAAAGAAGACAAGATAAAACTACAAGCTGTCTTAGATCTAGAAAGTCAGATCCAAACTTCATATATTTCCGTTTGATTCTCGAGAAAGAGAGAGGGAAAAATGGAAAGAATGGAGAAGTTCATAGATAACTTGCCTCCGATGGATCTGATGCGGTCGGAGAAAATGACGCTTGTTCAACTAATTATTCCCGTCGAGTCCGCTCACCGAGCCATTTCTTATCTCGGTGAGCTCGGTCTGCTTCAGTTTCGTGATGTATGTCTTTCTGTACTCAGATCCGATTTTTCCTTTTATTCACTTTGCTTTAATTTTAAGCATTTGTTAAATAATTCTTTTTGTTTGTTTGGCATTAATTGGAAATGGAATTTCACGTTTTGAGTAGTCAAATTTTTTGTTCAGTTGCAGTAAGATAGCTTGTTATTCGATTTTTAGTTGCTATTGTTTTCCTGCATTTGGAACATTTGTTGGAATTGATTAAGTTTTGTTTCTGTGGTTGAATTTGACGAGGATGTGAGATCTTTCCTGAATTAATTTTGTGTATCAGTTTTTTTGTTTGAATTGAGATGTGTTGGAGTTGCTGGATCTAGTTAGGATACGAAACACTTTAGACTCTGAGCAAGGAAGTTATACTTTTTCTAATGATGGTTTTCTCCTTTAATAAGGAGTTTTTGATGCTGATAATTGCGTGGTTTGCTTGAAGAGTTTTTGGAATCTGAGTGTAATTCGGAGTTGGCTAGAACTTATTGAAGGAAGTTGAATTTTATGCTTTTTCGTAGGTAATACTGTAATAACCTTAGACTTAGCTTTAAGTTTCCCTCTAAAGCAAAGTTACATTTAGTACTTTCAATGAGCTTGCTGTTTTTGGAAATTGAAAATGTAATATGTATTCGTACATGTCTTAAGTTGACAGGTGCTAGAAGCTGAATCATGTAGAGGAGCAATTTCATGCCAAAATATTGAGGGATTGTGATTAGATAATGAATCTGAGCTTTCTAACGGGTGTACTATACTAAGTTAATTTGAACCACTGTATTAGCTGCAAATTTGTGTTGGGATTTAAAATGATCTTTTAACATTTCAATTCAAGTTATTCTGATTTCATCATGCATGCAGGGTAAACCTGAAATGGTTTCATTTTTTTTGGCTTTATGTGTTATATTATTGATAATGACTGTTAAAAGATACTGTTTATACTATCATTTAAAATGGAGGTTTTTTAAGAGTTGGGACCATGATCCACCTAACTATAAGCACTATTAACTGAATTGGTTATAATCCAGGTGAATAAAAGGAAGTGTTTTAATGATTTTGTATGAATTTGGCATGGGATGTAAAAATATGTTACTTTGGCTAGAAGAAATGCTTCTATTATGAATCAGTGGTCAAGACTGAAAAGGTTCTCTTGAAAATATGCATAGTGGTTCTGAAATTATAATCTGCTGGTTTCATGGATATAAGGATGAGCATAGGAGTAGGGATTCAGGTGATAAATGGTCAAGGGTTGAGACTTGCTGCAAAGGGGCTATGGGGTGGGACCAAATTGCCTTCTGAAAGGTTCTGCTTTATTGAGACCATAATTTGGAAATAATCCAATTTTCAGGAGTTTTCATAGTATTGCATAAGATCTTATGCAATCTATCCAGTCTTAAGTAGAAAAAGATAGTTTCCCATGGAACTAGGTGCTCTGATATCAAGGGGTTTCTCTTGGGAATGAAAAACATGTCCAAATGTCTAATGATCTTGAATATTCTAAAGTCCTGAGTGAGTTTTGGCTTTGTATTCTCAGCATATATGTTCTGGTAGATGATGGCTAACTTGTTATGTTTTTGCTTTACAACGTGTTAAGTCTGTTTTTTGTTCATCTCCTTATTCTGGTAAAAGAGGCCTATGGTATTATATTTGTAGAGATATCTGCTAATTGGTAAATAAATTTAGTACTTTGCTTAGAAATCATCAATTGAATATGCTAATGGTTATATTTCTTTTTGTCTCCCCTGTGGCAGCTAAATGCTGAGAAAAGTCCTTTTCAACGAACATTTGTTAATCAGGTATCTACTTAAGCCTTGATTTAATTTTGTGCTATAAGTTGTGGCCTATTTCAATTGTTAATATGTAGCTTAATAATCAGAATGTCAAGTATTAATCAATGTCTGTGCAAGGTCAGTTGATATAAGAGAATCTGCCAATTTTTTATATATTCTTTCCTTGTATAAATGATTGTATGTACAGCTTAGTCTGTGAGTGAATCAAACTGAATATAATAGCCTCTTTGGATGTTCATTTTGTGGTTGTTATATCAGTGAATAGTCAGGATGAATAAACTGATGGTTGCTGATAATTTACATATTAAGCATCAATTTTACTTTCTAAATGCTTTTCCTTGTAATCATGAGAGGAGAAAACCCTCAAGGCAACAATTTTGTTATATCCTGTGGCTGGGCTATAACAATAGGGGTGAGCCCTTCCCTTTCCTTGAGTTAACCTCCCAATCCTTAGTAAAGGCTGGATTTGACCCTGGTTCTTGGTGTAGCAACCAAATGACTTTACTGGCCACAAAAGCTGGCACCATTTTCAAAGGTGACATTATGAGAAGTGATGGAGTATTTTTTTTTCCTATGGTGCAATTGAGCCCTTCCCTTCCCTTGAATTAACCTCCCAATCCTTAGTAAAGGCTGGATTTGACCCTGGTTCTTGGTGTAGCAGCCAATGACTTTACTGGCTGCAAAAGCTGGCACCATTTTCAAAGGTGACATTATGAGAAGTGATGGAGTTTTTTTTTTTTTTCTATGGTGCAATCTGACCCACCTGAATCTTATCTACTTTGCATTTGTGGATTGTTAATTTTGTTATGCTTGGAGTAACACCTGTTTATCAGAGCACCTTTTGCTTCTGACATGGCAGAAGTTGGAATGTGATTGGCATGGGCTTATGTTCAATTTTTACCAAGACAGAAGGAAATTGCTAATCATGCCTCATTGACGTCTAAACTTCATTTCTGATTTCTCTCTATCGAGAATGACATTAACCACAGTTGCTGATTATCAATGTTGTAGATGCTTTAATTTCTGAGAAGTCTTAACAGGTAAAGCGTTGTGGAGAAATGTCAAGAAAGCTACGCTTTTTCAAAGATCAAATTAGTAAAGCGGGTCTACTATCTTCATTACACCCTGTTGTGGAGCCAGATGTAGAATTGGAGGAATTAGAGGTTCATTTGCTCTACTCCCACCAAAATAATCATTTCTTTCCCCCTTTGACTTGCCTTGCATTTTTGTTTTTCCAGCAGTCACATAAAGTAATAGTTTATTTAAAGTAAGCATTAGTGGTCTTTTCCAGAATCAAGTGTGCATCATTTTTTGCGTTTGTTCAATTTCAGATACAACTTGCCGAACATGAGCATGAGCTAATTGAAATGAACTCAAACAGTGAAAAACTTCGACAAACATACAATGAACTTCTGGAGTTCAAGATTGTTTTGCAAAAGGTGAATTTCTTGGCTCATTTCTTTCAATTATAGACTTATCTTTAGGTTCTAGGGACCATTAATTGCATTTGTTTCTGGATTTCTTTCCCATCTAAGGCAGTCATTTGAGCGTTTACTTTTCTTGTCTTTTTTTCCCCCTTAAATGCCCTTTAATCTTAATTGTTCCACCATTTGGTTGATTTTACTGTAGCCAATGTCCTTTAATCCATGGTTTAGAAATTAGTACCTGTATATTTGTATCAAGTTGGTTGTCAAGCCATTGTTCTTAAACAATTAAGCTCTTTGATGATTCTGGTGTGCTTTGCTCATTGAAACATGATATGAAAGTACTAGGCAAACCAGAAGGGAAGAATTAAAAGGAAGAATAGTAAGATAACAAGGGAAATAACAATATGAAGTGAATAAATTTCTCTCAGTATTGATATGTAACCTTATCAACTCCATGTGACCATTTTGAATGCTGCATTTTTGGAAAGATTTGGGTTGAAAAACCTTTTTACCCAAATGTTACTGTTAAATGTTGAATGCCTTCTCATACATACTGCTCAAATTCCAGGCAGGTGGTTTTCTTGTGTCAAGTAATAACCATGCAGTTGACGAGGAAAGGGAATTAAGTGAGAATGTATACTCAAATGATGGTTATGTTGAGACAGCATCATTACTTGAACAGGTATTTGTTGATCCTGCAATTGAACTGCTTTTTCCTTTTTTGTCTTTTTTGCAAACCTGTTTCTTTGGTTCCATCTATCATATGGTTATTCACTGTACAGGAAATGAGGCCTGCAGACCAGTCTGGGTTGAGATTCATCAGTGGCATCATTTGTAAATCCAAGGCTCTTAGATTTGAGAGGATGTTGTTTCGTGCTACCAGAGGCAATATGCTTTTTAATCACGCACCAGCTGGTGAAGAAATCATGGATCCTGTATCTGCTGAAATGGTTTATTTCCCTACTCATCACCATCAATTCTTTTGCTAAATCTTGCTTCAGTTATCTTTTCATTTGGAAATTGTTGCTGTCATTTGGTAACATGCCATCTCTGCCTGTGGCCCGTCTACATCCAAAGATGTTTATGGTATATCTTTTATATAAGTAGATTGTTACAAATCTTTCTGTCGATCTTTTCAGGTTGAGAAAACGGTATTTGTAGTTTTTTTCTCCGGGGAGCAGGCAAAAACAAAGATTTTGAAAATTTGTGAAGCATTTGGAGCCAATTGCTATCCTGTACCTGATGACATTAGTAAACAGAGGCAAATAACCAGAGAAGTAAGTGCAGGGTCATGGAGGTTAACTATTTTATATTTCCTTGCATCTAGAAAATTGGAAGCACAATTATGTCAACTGCCATTTATATGGCAGGTGTCCATTGTACTGATTGAATCATGTTTTGTACACATTTGTTAATGGTCATTTGATCTTCACAACTGGGCTAATATGACATGCTCTTGATTCTTCGAAGACATGACCTAATAGTTATGGTTTTTTTTAATTTTGGTCTGGAGAGCAGATACAAACTTTAATTTGATTCAGCTCTCTTTTTATCTTCCTCACTTGTGTGTCAATATGCCTTGCACACTTGTTATTAGTTGGAGCTATGATGGAAATATCTATTCTACTGGCTAAAAGTTTTTGTTTTTGGTCACAGGTTTTGTCACGTCTTTCTGAATTGGAAACCACGTTGGATGCCGGTATTCGCCATCGGAATAAAGCTTTGACTTCGGTTGGATACCATCTAACACATTGGATGAGCATGGTAAGATGCACCTAATGCATGTATCTTTTCCTGTATATTTGTTGCCTTTGCTGTGGCAATGAACATCACGATGTGCAAAAATATCTAATCTAGCATATCAACATCCCATAAGTGTGGTTTTTGTGATGCTATGATATTATCATCTAAGACCCTTTTGATTTCGTTTTTCTTTTAAACCAGGTACGAAGGGAGAAAGCTGTATATGATACATTGAATATGTTGAATTTTGATGTTACAAAGAAATGTCTCGTTGGGGAGGGATGGTGTCCTATATTTGCAAAAGCTCAGGTATATTGTTATGCATCATTACTCTAAATTCTTGTAACTAACATTCCTCAGTTTTTTCTCTGCACTGTTGATCTTCTGTTAGAATTTTGAAGCCTTAGAATTGAGGACCAGGTTTCTTTGCTTAACAGATTCAAGAGGCATTGCAACGCGCAACATTTGATAGCAATTCCCAAGTGGGTATAATATTTCATGTGATGGATGCTGTGGAATCACCTCCTACGTATTTCAGAACAAACCGTTTCACAAATGCATATCAGGAGATTGTTGATGCATATGGGTGAGTTCTAGCATGAAGCTATGCTGCTTTAGCTTATGGCTGGCATGCTTAGCATTGATACTTTTGAGGAAAATGTATAAACTACTCATTTTTTAGGATGGCTTTCCTGTATCAAGAATCTTGTTCTATTTATCTATATCATAGTACACACTTTGAAGTATATGGGTGGTTTATGTTTTAGATGGTAAAAATAAGATGCAAGTGGGGAATGACACCTTCTGTTTCTTGGCCAACATGATTTGTTTTTTAACAGTTAAGCTACTTGTTAGAAGCTGTGTGTAGTTGAAAGGTACTCCATGGCGAGACGACACTATGATTTGTCAAAGTTCAAGTTTCTCCTCCATATCCTAAGAGCCTGTTTATGCGTTCTTGAACAATTAAACTAATCATTTTGACTTTAGGATAAGCTTTTTATATTATTAGTGGTGAAATTTTTTTGTTACCTATATAACTTACTAGAATATTGACATGAGACGCTTTTTTTTCAGTGTTGCTAGATATCAGGAGTCAAATCCTGCCGTTTACACTGTTATCACTTTTCCGTTTCTTTTTGCGGTGATGTTTGGTGATTGGGGTCATGGAATATGCTTGTTATTGGGAGCATTGGTCCTCATAGCTCGAGAAAGCAGGCTAAGCACTCAGGCATGTCTGCAAACATTTTGTCTACACTTGAAACTAACATGCTAATGTTATATGTGCATAACACAGAAACTTTTATCATTATAATAGGAATTCTGGACAGGATATTGTTCTTAAGGGGTTGGATTTCTTATTGGGACTGTTAAGCAAGGCTTTAACACTGAATATCTACATACAAGTTTATGAATATCTTCTAAATGGATTTTCCACATTTCTGATGTTTTCCTATCTTCTATTTTGGTGTAAATAATTTTGCAACATATCATTTCCTCTCATTAATGTTTGGCCTAATGATTAAACTACCCTAGTCAAGGATCCTGCTACATGTGGGTTCTTAGGAGAACATAGGACAATAGGATTTCATTTTACTTTTCAGTGAAAAAGAAACGTGTTTGATTCAAAGTGAGAAATGACTTGGAATGGGACTGATGCGGCTGACACTAATAAGTCGATGTGGACTTTATAGTATGATAATTATTTTTTTTTTCTTCTCTTGCCATGCGTAGATCACTCGAGAAATTCTGTATATACTATGTGTGATTTCTTGATATGAAAACATTGTATTCTCTATAATTTTGCTGCAAAATGGGTATAGTGGTTGTGTCTTGTAGCCCTGGGTAAATTTTATGTTTAGCATGTTATTATTGTAATCTAATTTGCACATTTGATGCCTTACAGAAACTTGGAAGCTTTATGGAGATGCTATTTGGGGGGCGCTATGTACTCCTTTTAATGTCACTTTTTTCCATTTATTGTGGGTTAATTTACAATGAATTCTTTTCTGTTCCCTTTCACATATTTGGTGGTTCTGCTTACAAATGCCGAGATGCTACCTGCAGGTTTGTATTACTACTTTTAGATCTTTAAATAAAAGTAGAATCTCATTACCCAGTGTTTACTAGAAAGATGAAAAATGTGTTCTATTTTCATCTGATGTCTTCCTCTGTCCTACAATTTTCTCAGAAGCACCTCCTTTATAATTTTTATAACAACTATTGTGGATGTAAATTCTTTGTTGGTTTTGAGTTCTCAATTGCTTTATATTTCTTTCTGTTCTGTAAGTATTTGGGTACATAGTATTTGCAGCCATCTTTGCACTACAGTTGAAAGAGAATTTGACTTTTACTTATATGTTTCTGCACCATTGAATCAAATCTATGTAGATCTTAATAGACCAAATTAGGTTTTATTCATTTTTTCTTTAAGGCATTGATCAACCTTAAATTAGTATTTCTAAGTTCGTGCATCTATCTTCTTTGTAACTCTAACATGTTAACAAAGGGAGACTAGCCTAGTTTCCACCTGCTAGCTTAAAGCATTGGTTTTGAGTTAAGGTTAGAGGTTCAAATTTGCAATAGTTGTGCAGACTAAAAATATCTCATATACTGAAAAAAGAACATTCTGTTTCTTCAACTAATTTTACTCTACTGTTATTATGTATGTTTGTTTTGGTCAGAGATGCACAGTCAGCTGGTTTAATCAAATTTCGTGATCCGTACCCATTTGGTGTGGATCCTAGCTGGCGTGGAAGTCGTTCGGAGTTGCCTTTTCTGAACTCTCTTAAAATGAAGATGTCAATTTTGCTGGGTGTGGCCCAGATGAACCTAGGAATCATATTAAGTTATTTCAATGCACGTTTTTTTCGCAACTCTCTGGATATTAGGTGTGTTTTTCCTCTGACTTTATACCCTGTTTTAGTGTTTTCCACTTGCTTTATTTAAGTGATGAAACTAGAACATATTTTCATCTTGATGTTAGGTATCAGTTTGTGCCACAGATGATATTTCTCAACTCCCTTTTTGGGTATCTTTCACTTCTCATCATAATTAAGTGGTGCACCGGTTCTCAAGCAGACCTTTATCATGTGATGATCTATATGTTTTTGAGTCCCACCGATGATCTTGGTGATAATGAGTTGTTCTGGGGCCAGAGACCACTTCAGGTATGATTTTCTCTCTTCTGGCTACTGTTGCAGACTGTTATATGCCATGTTTTTTCGTGTCAGGTCTTCATTGTGATCGATTGTTGCTTGTGCAGATCGTACTGCTGCTTTTGGCATTAGTTGCAGTTCCATGGATGCTCTTTCCTAAACCTTTTATTTTGAAGAAGCTTCATTCTGAGGTGCTATGTTGTTGACTTTTCTTGCTTCATGCTTTACTAAATTTATTTTGCTAATCTTTTAGCTTCTATGACTAACATTTACTGTTTATGGTACTTATCATTTGAAAACAGTATATTTAGAAGAATTCATTGTGCAAAAAAAGAGAAATCCTTTAAATGAGCCAACTAGATTGTCTAACTGAATGCATATCCCATTTTGCCTTTGTCATGTGAATCTTGTTGACTTATCTTCTGGTCCTGAAAAATGTTTTGTTATTTCTCACACATTAGATAATGGTTTAAACACGAATGAGTGATAAGAATTGTATCTATGCAGGGCAATCGAACCACCTGTGGTGTAGACATTCTCATCTATGTGTGGCATGTGCATTCCACATGTTAATAATGTGTTTGTTAGTTTAATTATAAATTACATCTGGTGTAAAAGAAGCGATGGATGTGCTCCTCAAATCACCATTTTTGGAACCAAGCATTTGGATGACCACAACCCTTTCCAGCATGTTCAAGCCTCTGGTCCAACATTAATATAGTTATAAATTAGAACAGAAAACTTTAGTTTATGGACAAAACATGATTTGAACTGCTCTGACTTCAACTTACTCTTTGATGAGTGATACCTATGAGGCTATAATGTGGACAACAGAACCTTGTTTTAAAAAATTGGGAGTGTAAGATGGATCCAATTAATTGTTGAGTAGTGTTGTAGATATTCTGTTAGAAAACTGGTTGTCTGGTCCTTCCTCTATACTCTGAGATTATAACAGGCTTCTGATTTGGGGCTGCATGATGACAACTATGACTTTTCATGTTCCTTTTTTGCATTTTTGAATTGTTTTTTGGATGCTTTTTGTGCTTTATTATTGCACTACTAAACCTTTTATTGTTTTCAATTTTTGCTATAAAGAGGAAATATGAAAGCTTAGTAACCAGCAATCCATATTCTTGCTTGATGTCAAAATGATCTCTCTTCTATGGGAAGTATGGTGCTGTTCCCATACTTTGAAGAGCTAAGTATTTAATCACTCAAGATACTTGTTTGAAAGCTCTTATTTTTCTATTTTCTAAAATGCTGAACAGTTTGGGTACCCTTGGAATATATTGTAGGCCCTTTCCCATTGTTGTCTAGTATACTAGTAGGCCTTTTTTTTTTCAATCATTAGAATATATTTAGAAGAGTTCATAAGCAATCCATAGTCTTGCTTGATGTCAAGATGATCTCTCTTCTGTGGGAAGTATGGTGCTATTTCATACTTTGAAGAGCTAAGCATTTATTCACTCAAGATACTTGTTTGAAAGCTCTTATTTTGCTATTATCTAAAATGCTGAACACTTTGGGTACCCTTGGAATATATTGTAGGCCCTTTCCCATTGTTGTCTAGTATACTAGTAGGCCTTTTTTTTTTTCAATCATTAGAATATATTTAGAAGAGTTCATAAGCAATCCATATTCTTGCTTGATGTCAAGATGATCTCTCTTCTGTGGGAAGTATGGTGCTATTCCCATACTTTGAAGAGCTAAGCATTTATTCACTCAAGATAATTGTTTGAAAGCTCTTATTTTGCTATTATCTAAAATGCTGAACACTTTGGGTACCCTTGGAATATATTGTAGGCCCTTTCCCATTGTTGTCTAGTATACTAGTAGGCCTTTTTTTTTTCAATCATTAGAATATATTTAGAAGAGTTCATAAGCAGTCCATATTCTTGCTTGATGTCAAAATGATCTCTCTTCTGTGGGAAGTATGGTGCTATTCCCATACTTAGAAGAGCTAAGCATTTAATCACTCAAGATACTTGTTTGAAAGCTATTAGTTTGCTATTATTTAAAATGCTGAACACTTTGGGTACCCTTGGAATATATTGTAGGCCCTTTCCCATTGTTGTCTAGAATACTAGTAGGCTTTTTTTTTTTTTTTCAATTATTAGAATATATTGAGAAGAGTTCATATGAATATATTGTTATTTATTTGATCTTATTTCCTTCCAATATGTTTTAGAGATTTCAAGGTCGCACCTATGGCATGCTTGGTACCTCTGAGTTTGATCTTGATGTGGAACCTGATTCTGCACGGCAACATCATGAGGAGTTCAACTTTAGTGAGGTTTTTGTGCACCAAATGATACACTCCATTGAGTTTGTTCTAGGTGCTGTCTCAAACACAGCATCGTATCTTCGACTTTGGGCTTTAAGGTAGAGCTATGGTTTTCTCAGTTTGAAAGTTTTCACGCTGTCTCTTAAATAAATGTTAGTTAATTTCTGCTTCTAATACATTTCAGCTTGGCACATTCTGAATTATCGACCGTTTTCTACGAGAAAGTCCTACTACTTGCTTGGGGGTGAGTTTTGTTAATGTGCTACATGGTCCATGCTAGTCTTGTGTATATTCCAACTTCTTCCTGTCTGTTCATGTTCTCTTCCTGGCTTATGGTTTATATTTAAATGTTGGATGCATGACATGAAACTAAACCACTGTACGAGGCCATAAAATAAAATAAAAAGAAATGCTGTTGTAGTGTTTTTTGTTATGTAACAAATTTCAAGCTATTGCTAGACCAATTGCTACTTAGTCAAGCTGCTAAAACATATTACAACACATATATGGGCTTTGAGTCCGAGCTGAACCACTTCATTGGGTAACTTCAAAATAACTTCTCTAGTTGTAGATTTGCTTAGTATGTTAATGTTATATGGACAATATTAATTTATTGGCATTTAAACCAGAAGACATTGTGCATAATTTTCAGTTAAGAATCCTAGATGAGGGACTTTGGCTAAGAAATTTGTTTGATCCTAGAAGCAAGATTAATCCTGCCAATATGCTATCATGTGCCATGCTTTCATGTGTCTAATGCTTATAAGCGGTTCTCTTAGATAATGCTTATGTACTTCTCTATTGTTAAATGGTAATGACTCCTTGAGGAATGATTATTACAGGTATGACAACATTGTCATTCGATTAGTTGGGCTAGCGGTTTTTGCCTTTGCAACGGCTTTCATACTACTCATGATGGAGACACTTAGCGCTTTCCTTCATGCCTTGCGTCTTCACTGGGTGGAATTTCAAAATAAATTCTACCATGGTGATGGCTACAAGTTCAAACCTTTCGCATTTGCCTTGATAACAGAGGACGATGATTAGTTAAACGATAATCCTGTTTTTTGTTTTTAGATTAAGTTTGCAAGAGAGAAGATGAGAACTATTTTGATGATGAAGGCTACACAAAGATGGATTTATTTGGCAGACGTCACAATTTGGCTGGTGGGAGTTTGCTCTTCTTAACCCAGCTTTTGTGCTACACAAATTTGACTTAGGAATGTGAAACCCTGGCAACACATTTTTTCTAATGTATTGATATACCAAGAGCACATTAAGAGGTAAGTGCAATTTTTTCTTTTAATTTTGTTTCATCAAAATAGGAGAAATGGGTTGGTTAGGAGGGAGGAGGGGGTGTTGGAGCTAGTTGTAAAGAGGAGCTCTGGATTCATTATACCATTTACCTTTGCCTGGATTTTAATTTTTTGTCTTCAATTGGGGAGAAGGCGGGGTAGAATTGGAAGGGTTGGATTTTATAAAATCTTATACACACACAAAATAGTGTGGATTTTGCAGGTACATAGCCTTTTGTCATATTCTTAATGTAATGATTAATCATATTCTTATAGAATTCAAAATTTTTTTTGGCCTGGATATGGTTATATAGAGAGAATTCCAAGAATAAATTTATTTGCCTCTTACTATTTCTGTGGATATCTTACTATCTTCGTTTTAAATATTTTAAGTGTTCACAATTTGTCGTGGAGAATCTGCAGATTTTTATACATTGAAAGTCGAAATCCTGGCCTATATACTTGGTTGCGGGAATTCATTTTTTTTTTTTAAATTGTTTGAGTGAGGAGACTTGAAGGTGCTTGAAATATAAAAATAAATATAAATATTTATTATTTAGTCAAATGCTTGGATTTTTTGAGATATTTATAAGATTTGAATTTCGTCTTTCTTAAAACGTGCTGAAATAATTCAAAATGTAATAGAAGAAACTTCCAATTAAGGTCATTGAAATCCCAGTAATCATAAAATTACCAGTCATTGAATTTATTTGACACTATTCAAACTTACTGGATTTAAATCGATCTCTTCCTCAACAGTATATATATATATATATATATATAGATAGATACGCACACACACTAAAGGGCGACGTAGTCACTCTCTCACCACTTTGCTGCATTGTCCAAGCGAACTGCATTTCTGCTCAAAATGGAGACAAGTTCCAAGAGAATCAAACGTGGTTTTACTGAGATCATCAACCGAGAAATGGACGTCTCTCCCCCTAAAAGCTTTTCCCGCCACTTCTCTGCTTCTGAGATTCCAAACTCTATGGTTTTTTTCTTTTAAAATGTTAAAATCTTTTGTTTTTTCTTGTTTCCAATTCCTTGCCATTAGTTTTACTACCTTAACCAAAAGCTGGATCCTATTCCTAGCTCATTTTGGCATGTTGGTACTTTCTATAAGGCCGATGGAAATACCTTCTTTTTTTTTTTTTGTTATGAAAATGTTGCTAGCTTGATCAAAGTATCAAATAAATTAATTAGGATAACATGAAAAGCAAGAACTGGGTGCTGGGTAGTAATAGTATATACGATAGTTAACTAGACTGGGGGTTCTCCTCTTTATTTGTTTTCGTACTGCATGAACTGAAATTTGCTCTAAACAAGCCATAACTAGGTCGCTAGTTTTCTATTCTGCATGAGGTATATTTAAAGTCTTAATTGTCTGCATTTTGATACAGCTTCTGGTTGACAAAATCAACCTTTATGGGGAGCTAAATGGCCATGAGGAATGTGTGAACACTGTAGAATTCAACTCCACTGGTGACCTCCTGGTATCAGGTTCGGATGACAAACATGTTGTGTTATGGAACTGGGCAACTAAAAGCAAAACGCTTTCGTATGCTTCTGGCCACTTAGACAACATATTTCAGGCCCGAATTATTCCCTTCGCAGATGAGAAGAAGATAGTCACTTCTCCTGCTGATGGCCAGGTGAAAATCCTGTGCATAAATTTATCCCTGCTTTGATTCTTGATGCTAATAGGTTATTGTTCTCATTCACAATAAATTTTCAAACATAACTAAAGAATCTCCTAATCAGATCGACCTCATTATAATCTATAGTTCACTTTCCCTTACATAGTTATGCTTCTGGCCCATACAGGTAGAGAAATTAATTTATGGATCTGGCCAAGACAAATTTTTATCTTCCTTCTCCTTTCAGGTAAGGCTTGGTGAGATTTTGGAGAATGGTCAAGTTAGAACAAGAAAGTTGGGAGAACACCAAGGTCGCGTGCACAATCTTGCTGTGGATCCGGGAAGTCCGCACATATTCTATAGCAGTGGTGAAGATGGCTTAGTTCAACATGTTAGTTAAATTCATAAAACCTGCACCTTATTTTAAGATTTAGTTGTGTAATCTTCTTGTCGTAAGTGAGTGGGATTGAATGTAAATCTGGGAGGGTCTAGGATGTGAGTAACACGGGACTGCATATCAGGGGGTTTTTGGGACTGTATAGCAGACTGTTGCTCTGATATTTTTGTGTGACAGAGCTCTAGCCTTTTTGTATGGGAAGGTTTTTATGCGAGTGGGTTTTACATCAAAACTCATTGGCTAAAAATCGTCCCATGCCTCGCTGGAATGCTTATCCAGACCTTATTAATGAATCAGTTAATTTTCAAAAAAATTATAAGATTCAGCTGCAATCTTTGTCATTTGGTTTGTTGTTTGTTACTCTTGTTATTATATTTTGCAGTTTGATCTGCGAAGTAGTTCCGCAACAAAGCTATTCCATTGCTTCTCTTTCGAAGAAACTAACAGGCAGGCACAGCCTTTAAAAAGTAGGTCTAAATTCCATTGTAATTGATCCGAGGAATCCAAATTACTTTGCTCTGGGAGGTTCTGACGATTATGCCCGCATTTATGATATCAGAAGGTGTCAGCTGGATGCATTGAATATTTCAGACACACCAGTGAACGTGTTTTGCCCCCGTCACCTGGTTGGCTCTATAGATTTTCATATCACAGGATTAACTTATTATAGCACAAGTGAACTACTTGTCTCTAACAGTGATGAGCTGATTTATTTATTCCAAAAGAACATGGAGCTGGGCCTCTCCCCCTTATCTCTCAATTCTGAAGCTCGACAGGAGCCACATGTTAATGTGGGTCACGGAAATTCGCAGACAGTCCAAGGAGTGAGCTTTTTTGGGCCCAATGATGAATATGTGATGAGTGCTTCTGATTGTGGCCCTATATTCATTTGGAAGAAGAAGGATGCTAAACTGGTTCGTTTAATGGTAGGCGATCCACATATAGTAAATAATCTTGAGCCTCATCCCTGTATGCCTTTTTTAGCCACTTGTGGACTTGATAAGAATGTGAAACTCTGGGCTCCCATGGCAAGTGATGCCCCTGCACTGCCTAACAAGCTGGAAAAGGTATCATCTTATATTTGATGGTTAATGAGAATCATGTTATGGATGCATGTGCCCTCATACTTAAATTCTCTATGAACAGATTATGGAGTTTAACAGGCAGCGTCAAGCAGACCAGCCACGGGTTAGTTCTGATGTTTTTTTAATGCATGTTTCCCGCGAGCAGAGGCGGCAAACGTTTGCATTTTTTGAAAGGAGGTACGGTAGAGCTGATCTTGACAGTGACGAAGATGGAGGGGAAGATTATAATAATTCACTGCTCTTAAATGACACTGCATTTTATGAAGACGATTCTTCAAAGAACTCAGGAGAGTGTAAGATCAGCTAAGGTCTTGTAACTTACAAGTAAGCAACTGTATAAGTTGTTTCAGTTTTCTTTCCTCTAGGGACATGCCAAATATAATCTGTCATAGCATTCTTTGCAGGACCAACATGATATAGAATCAGATATCGATCTTTCAAGTTCTGATCATATTATCATTGGGGTGATCCTTTGTTTTTTTTTTTTTTAATAATGTTCATACGAAAGCTAACTCTGATGAAATTCACTTCCAGAATGGAGTGGGCCCTGGAAACTGTTAGTGTAAAATAAGGCTTAAAATAGAGGATATGAAAGAATAAGAGAAGAAAGAAAAGATGATAACATTTGATCATATGTTTCATTAAAATAAAACAAGGCTTATATACCTTGTATACATGCGGAACACTTGTAAATATGTTTAACGAGTGTAAGTGTAGATTATATGCAAACTAACACGTAAGGGACATCACAAAAACAACATTAAACCTATCAGCTAGTATTATAGTACAATGAAGCAAACTGACATTAACTAAGAAAATAAACTTAGTTGAGAGAAAAGCTCTTGCTGCATGCATGCAAGTATTACTTCTTAACAGTCCTCCATAATACTTGCATCTTAAACATTCATTTTGCTTCTCAAGTACTCAAATCTTGGCTTTTCCAAAGTCTTAGTCATTATATCAGCTAGCTGCAGCTCAGAACAGCAATATTGAGTATTAACTTCACCTAACCTCTTAGCATCTCTAATGGCATGAAATTTCACTTGGATGTGCTTGGTCTTTCCATGGAAAATAGGGTTCTTGGTGATAGCAATAGCTGATTTGTTATCTACCATCAAGGGAGTAGGATGATTTTGTGGAAACTGCAAATTAGTGAGCATTTTTCTCAACCAAATTGCTTGGTTGGAAGTTGCAGTAGCAAATATGTACTCCACCTCAGCAAAGGATTGAGCAACAATGGATGGTTTCTGAAAGTTCCATGAGAAAACTCCATTACCAAGAGCAAAGATATAGCCTGAAGTACTCTTGGAATCATCTACATTTCTAGCCCAATCACTGTCAAAGTAGGTAGTGAGCGAAAAATTTGGATTTCTGGTATAATAAATTCCAAAGTTTAGAGTGCCCTTCAAACACTTGAGCACACGTTTCCCAACTGCAAGATGAAGATTAGTAAGCTCTTTCATAAACTTGGACAATAAGCTCACAGAAAACATAATGTCAGGTCATGTTAAGCATATATATATAAGAGGCTTCCAATCAAACTTCTATATTAAGAAGGATCCTTTAGCTTGCTTTCACTATTCATTGAAAACTTTTCATTTGCTGCAAGTGGTGTAGCTACAAATTTGCAATTAAGCATGTGGAACCTTTTTAGAACTTCATTGATGTATTTTTGTTGAGACAGAAATAAGCCTGCAATAGATTACTTAATTTCTAGACTAAGAAAAAAACTCATTAATCCCAAGTCAGACATTTCAAACTCATTTTGCTTCTGCTTCTTGAACAATTGAAAAGTAATATCTCTCTTCCAGTAATCATTAAGTCATCCACATAAAGTGAAACAAACAATGGAGATTGACATTTAGACTTGAGTATATACAATGTAGCTTCATTGTTGCTTTTTGTAAACCTTTTAGAAACCAGATATGCATCAATCTTGCTATACCAGGATCGTAGGGCTTGCTTTAAGCCATATAGAGCCTTATGAATCTTGTATACTTTGTCTGGTTCATCCTTTACTTTAAATCCCTCAAGTTGATCTACATAGATTTCCTCTTTAAGAATTCCATTAAGAAAAGTAGATTTTACTTCGAGATGGAACACAGTCCATCCCAAGGCAACTAACAAAGCTAATAATAGTTGAATTGTATCATACCTTGCAACTAGAGTAAATGTATCCCAGTAATCTACACCAGGTTGTGAACTGTAGCCTTTCGCCACCAATTGAGCCTTTTGTCTGTTGAGAGAGCCATCAGAATTCAGCTTCTTTTTGTAAATTCATTTAACTCCAATTTTGTTTCTTCTTGAAGGTTAATCAACTAGTAACCATGTACCGCTTTTGTTGATAATAGTAAGCTCTTCATTCTTCATTTTAGATTTCTTGCTGCATCGGCATAAGAAGCAAGCTTTTCAATTGCTACCAAACTCTTATGATATATATCACCAAGTGATTGAGTACCTCTGACAGGTTCATCATCAATATTTTGATCACCATCAAAATCAATTTTTGGAAGAGAAAGGCTTATCCTTGGTTTTTGAGACTTTAAAGTGTCTTGTACATCCCAATTCCAACTTGCAGCTTCATCAAAGGACAAGTTTCTGCTGACTATCATTTTTCTAGTTTCAGGAAAGTAAGCTCTATAAGCTTTGGATTGAGTGCTATAGCCAATAAAGATGGCTTTCTGAGCTTTATATTGTAATTTATCTCTCAAAGCTTTTGGAATATGTACATAGCAGACACAACCAAACACTCTTAAGTGCTCTTTGAAGGTCTTTGATCAAACCAGACCTCATATGGTGATTTGCCATCCAATACTTGAGTTGAAAGTATATTTTGTAGGTATACTATAGTATTACAAGCTTTAACCCAAAGTTTAGTGGGAAGATTTTTTTCAAATAGAAAATTCTTGCCATTTTAAGAATAGTTTTATTTTTTCTCTCACTTACACCATTTTGTTGAGGGGAGTAAGGTGCTAAAAATTGATGAGTAATGCCTGCAATTGCAAAAAACTCAATGAACTCATTTGAAACATATTTTCCTCTATTATCAGTTCTAAGAACCTTAATTTTGAAACCTATTTCCATTGCCACCTTACCTTTGAATCTCTAAAATAACTCAAAGACTTTAGATTTAACTTTCATAAACTATATCCAGCACCAACGAGGTCTGTCATCAACAAAAATCAGATAAAATCTGCTGCCATTCAAGGATTCTACTTTCATTGGTCCTATTACATATGAATGGATCAAATTAAGTTTGTTTTTAGCTCTATTGCTACTTGCAAATGGAAAAGGCTTTCTTGAAAGCTTACCATATTGACAAGCACTACATACAGATCCTTCACCAATCAACTAAAGTAAGTTCTTTAAAGAACTAGAAGCACTAACCTGTTTGAGACCTCTGTAATTGAGATGGCCAAAGTGTTTGTGCCACAAATTTGTTAGATTTGAATCTGATTCACTTGCTTGCGGGCATAGCTGATCAACAAACATAGTGAAACACCTTTTTACATTGGTTTTGTTGTTAAATAAGAACCAGAGGCATCAAATATAACACAAGCATTATTTTTAAATAGTAGTGCATAATGATTTTCAACTAACTGTCCAACACTCAACAGATAAAAAGTAATTGAAGGTACTAAGATAACTTCATATATGTACCTGAGACCTGTGGAAGTATGAACTTGAATTGTACCTTTGCCAACAATAGGAAGATAAACTCTATTCCTTATTTTGACCCTTGATTGGTAGTTCTTGTCTAAGTTGACAAAAACAGCTTCAGTTGGAGTAACATGGTTAAAACTCCCACTGTCCAGTAACTATTCATGATTGTCAACATCATTCACTGAATTTTCAAGAGCTATGAATAGAGAGTTTTCGGGTTTATTAGCAATCTCAAATGTATGAAGAGCTTTATCTATAGTAGAGGATTTCTTCTTAGATATCTTCTCTACATGCCCTATTCATTACAAGCTTGACACTTAGCATTTGATCTAAAACCAACACTGTTCTTTAGGGTGATTTCTTTTTTTTTGTAGTAAGTACACATTTTGAACTTACTTTTCTTGGTTGAAGATTGACTAACATGTGAAGACTTCTTTTGTTTATTACTAGTGATCTTCTTGCTATGAGAATCTGCATTTGTTTTCCCTTTGTTTGTAGCAGACAATGTATTCTCCACATTAGATTCCAATCGAACTGACCTTTTTTGCTGAGTGGCTAGAAGTGCACTTATCAACTCAGATACTGTAAGGTCTAATAAGATCTTAGTTTGTTTTATTGAAGTGACTATAACTTCAAACTTCTTAGGTAGGCTGATGAGAATTTTTTGAACAAAATGAGTCTTAGTCAAGTCATCTCCAAACAGTCTCATTTGATTTACCAGGTGATTGACTTGATTAATATAGTCTTCAACAGATTGTGACTTTTTCATCTTGATAAGTTCAAACTCTCTTTGAAGATTTTGAGCTTGCATTTGATTGGTTTTAGTTGTCCCCACATAATCTTCCTCAAGGTTAGTCCATGCTTTTTTTTACAGTTTTGCAACTCATGATCTTGTTGAATGCTTTCTCAAACACAACAGCTTGAATAAAGGATAAAGCCTTGTATCGATTTATAATTTCTTCAACGTACTGTTTAATTTGATTTATTATTGCATTATCCTCAATGGAGCAGGTTCTTTTTTAGTTTCAATGGGTGTCCGAAGGTCATAACTTTTGAGAAAAGCTTCCATCTTGGTGGTCCAAACTTGATAATTTTTGCCATCAAATATAGGTGAAGACACATAAAAAGCTCAAAATGAAGACATGTTGAAAATGTTGGGATATGAAACAATAAAGAATGAAAAAAGATTCTTGGTTTTTCAAGTCTAATAAGATCTTAAAAGTACTCTGATACCATGCTAGTGTAAAGTAAGGCTTAAAACAGAGGATATGAAAGAATAAGAGAAGAAAGAAAAAAATGATGGGATCTGATCATATGTTTCATTAAGATAAAACAAGGCTTATATACCTTGTGTACATATGGAACACTTGTAAACAGGTTTAACAAGTGTAAGTGTAGATTATATGTAAATTAACATCTAAGGAACAACATAAAAACAATATTAAAACTATAATTATAGCACAATGAAGCAAACTAACATTAACTAAGAAAATAAACTTAGTTGAGAGAAAAACTCTTGCTACATGCATATAAGTATTACTTTTTAACAGAATCTAGTTTTGCATGGGTGAATGAATTGAAGTAAGATAGAACCAACTGTTCATAGTTATTCCTAATATTATTACTCCCACTTGATGTGCTCAATTTACAAGCAGTTCATCATCTTATGAGTTAATGTAAGACTTCTTGAGAATATGAGTAGTCATTATATTCATGATATTTGTAACATCCCATCCCTGGGATGTTAACCTAATGAAAAATTATTTTGCTAATTAAGGTGAATTATGGATGTTGGTATGTAAGAAGATATATGGAATTGAAGGTGGTGACATAGGAAGTAAAATAATATCTTAACAATACAAATGATATTAATTTTATGTTAAGTGACAAAAGACAACATAATGTTGGATGACGATTTTGAGGAGTTGAGCTTGGTCAAAGTGGGGGAGACTAAGAAGAATTTTAAGGAACGGAGCATTGTTGGGAGTCCACGTGTTGTTATTAAATAAGGTACAAAAGTAAATATATATTTAAATATTATGGATATAATTTTGTGGAATGTGAATTTGATACTTTATTTGTATATGAGTTAAAGAGGAATAATAGAAGGAAATTTAAGTTAAAGAAGTAGTTGAAGGATTTAATTGCAAGGAAATAACAAGTAGAGAAATGAAATTTAGATTAGTTAAAGTAAGAGAGCCTTTGTACAAATAAACCATTTGCAACGTTAAATAAATATATTAAAGATAAAACTTGAATTTTTACATATGCAATTGGACTAAAGCATGAAACCATGGGTTAATACCCATCAGAAACTTATTTAAACCAACAAATATGGGTTAGCAGGGGACATATGGGGTCCCCCATCATGTGATGGGATTTAACATGCAAATAAATCCACGGGATGGAGGCATAGAAATTGACTAATACACAGAGCTTGAGACTTGGGTAATTTCGCCTGCCTTGAAGGTGCATTGCATGGCTTTCCTTCCATTTTTCTATCGACTCGGGAGCCCCCACATCCATTTCTTCAAGGCTTTCGCCACTAACATTTTTGGAAAAAAACCTAAGAGTAGTTTTGTAAAGTTGGTGTCAAAGAGAGAATAAAGATGGAGGCAGGAAGGACTAAGAGGAACTTTGACATTTTTAAAACTTGAGGCCTCCATTGAATGGGAGCAAGTGAAGAACGGTAAAGCTAGGCAAGCCCCAAGTTGTGACTGCCACTATATTTTGAAGAAATTCAAGCTTTCCATATTCAAGCTTGAAGTTGAAATTTTAGTAAATTTTGGAGTTTTGTTGGAGCAGTGCATAAATTGTTTTTTGAACGAGATTAATCCATATTAAGGTGAAGCAATTAGGATTTTATTCTTAAATTGATTACTTAGGTACTTATGGGTTGAAGATGATGATTGTGTGGCTAAACTTACAATTTTAATATACATGCATAATGTTGTTAAGGTGTCGCAAGGAGGTGTAGAAATGTTGCTAGAAATTTGTCAAACCGAGGCATAGAATTGAACAATTATTAAGTTGATATATATATATAAATTGAAGTTTGATTTGTAGCTTACTGTTGGATAGAATGTACAAGTTCAGCAGCACTAGAAATGTGCCAAGCTAATGTGTAATGTGAACATTTCTAGGGACTGTTGAAATGATGTTTTTATTGCTAAACAAGGTTGCTGGACGAATGGTAATTAGCATAGGTCAAGGCTAAGGGATTCTTTTAAAGTTTGGATGCTAGTATTTTAAAAGTGCAGCCGTTTTTGGTCGAATCAAGCTTAAGTTAAGGAAAATTGCTTAGTGATATTGGTGAGAAATCCCACCATTCAAGGTGAGTGGGCGGTAAATTTCAAAACTATATTCCTATAAATATTATATATGTTACATTTGATAGTTGACGAAATTATAGAAAGTATGAGTTGGTAGAAAACCCTATGTTGTTTATGATTGTGACAAGGATTTTAAATCCCTTTTTCTCTATATTATTCATAGGTATATATCTACCTACTTTAAAATACGAGAAAACAAACTTTTGACTAGCTTTTCACTTCAAAATCATGCATTGCAAGCTTATGTGATGTGCAGGCCAATAACCATTACTTGATTCATGAGATTTGATAATAAATTATTGATTTCACTTGGCATGCTGATTTGATAGATATGTCATGCCTTGAAATAAATTATGCACAACATTCGATTTATGATTATATTGTTTTGATATATCATGTTTTGCAAATGCATTAAATTGCAATGATTTTCATTTTAACGTGATTAAGATACTCAGGGGTAGGACCTGTTACCACACCAGTTTAAGTGTGGTCTTTGTGCACAAAATAGTGATTGTTGATTATCGATATTTGATTGTAAAAGCAGACCTAAAGCCCTGATTCATATAGGGTGACGTGAGCAGTTTCCATGAATAGGTAAAGAAAGACCTGAAGCCCTAGTTAGTATTAGGTGGCATAGGTAGTTCCCAAGAGTAGGTGATTATGTTTTAGAAAGTAAGCCTAAGGGCCATATTAAACTTACTTGAGGATGATGCCGACTTTGTTGATTTTATAAAACATGGCATGACATTAACGTTTGAAATTTATTTTTAAATGGCGAGTGAAATTTACTTATCATTGGTGACTACTTATTTTGCATTATATGTTTGAGATTTCTCATTTATACTTGCCATTGAATTTATTGTTGAAAGGATATAGAGGCTGAAAGATTTTTCCTACATGCTAAATATAATTATTTTCATATGTATTTACTTATGATTCATTATTCTTAAGATTTGCAAGGTATAAAAATCTCTCAGTTTAATGGAGTATGTTTTTGACGCTTATTCTTGAAATCATAAATATTTCATCCTTAAGTTTATTTTCACTCTCCGCTTGCTTACGGAGCTGATGATCACTGAGTCTGTGAGACTCACCAACGTTATTTAAGGTGCAGATAAATAGATAGTTGGGAACATTGTTGGCGATGAATCTTTTTGCAACTGTGTAGGTAATGGCATCTCCTAGCTTTCTTTGCGTCGCTCCACTGTCTAGTCGCCGAGTCGTTTTAAAATTATAATAAATAATGTGTCTAGAACTATTTTGAATCTAAGATCTTTAAATATTGTAAATTAAAAATGTGGAGTTGTGTCATCGAAACACTTTGAACTATTACTTGGTTATTATTATTTCGATGTGAATTATGGATAAGATAATGATATTGATGATTGACAAATTTAATTGGAGTAATAATGAAAATGTGAGGAAAATAAATATAGGCAAACTAAAATGCTTAGAAGGCTAGCTGGGTTGTCTAAGCTTGCTTATATGACCTGTGCGTCGATAATGGCCGAGTGAGTGGGTCGTTATAATATTGCTGTATAAAGATTATCTTCCTATAGCAATTTCTATTCATGCTTGCTGTTTTAGTACATAGCTTGTTTTTATGTTAACATATTAACTACATTTTAAAGAATTCTAGTTTTACATGTAAATAATATTTTTTATCAAATTAAATTCAGGTTGAGCTCAAGGTTAAAATATAAAACTCAATTCAACATGAATCAAATTTGACATTCAAGTGTACAATCAAGTTCCAGTATGAGTATGTTACCGTATTTACTTGATTTGATTCAATTATACCCTTAATGCAAAAAATCAAAGAGTTAAATAAAAAGGAATAGTGGTTGATTTGGATGGAGTTACTCTCCCAAAAATCCCATGGCATTGGCAGGTAGAAGTAGTACTAAGTAGTAAATAGGTAAGTTGAAAGAAGAAGAAAACGTTGTCGTACAAGTAATAGCAGCCCAGGTCCAAGATGCAGTCTAGGCCGTTGATCTGTGTACTCTCTATGGGTATTTACGTAATTTAGCAAAAAGCCCAGTCACGTGATCATCCGTGATCCTCTTTGTTTTTCCCCTTCCCGCCTGGCCAGTTCACTTTCAAACTAAACTCAGAAAACGGTCGTCCCAACTTAGAATCATTTTCCTTTTCTCCCGATACACTTGACTTTGAGACTTTCAGTTGAACTTTAACCGTCAAATCTTCGTAGACCCCATCCAATCATTACCTTCCACAGTTCCACCCCCGACCCAAATACCGTAAAGTTTGAGGAAGAAATTAGACAAATGGAGAGCGATCTCTTGGAAATCTCTGGAGAAGACGACGATTCGTTGCTTTTACAGCACGCTCAAGCCCAAACTGACGACGTTTTGGCCTTCAACACTTCCTATTTCTCTTGCTCCCCTCTCCATTTCCCCAGATCTAATCCCCCAGGTTAATTCCTTTTTTTTTTTTTTTTGCTTTAAGGTTTGGTTACTCTTTGTTTATAGATTGAAAATGGCCCTAATTTTTTTTTTTTGCAGATGAGAAAGCCAAAAACCCTAGTTTTTCGTCGAGTATTGGCAAAGAGAATATTAACAATAATGCGAGTAAATCAGAACTTCCAAAGCTAAGCTTGGATCCACAGCAAATGAAGAGGAAGAAAAAAGGTGGAGGTTATAATTTGAGGAAAAGCTTAGCTTGGGACCGCGCTTTCTTTACTGAAGAAGGTAATGATTCAACTTTTTTGGATTTTTGTTGGTTTTGTTACTTAAAACAAATGAATTGAATATATATATATATATATATATATATTTATGAATTTTTCTTTTGTGTTAGGTGTTTTGAATTCGACGGAATTATCTTTGATTAGTGGGGATTTTGGTAATTTGAGCGGGGAGAAATTGTCGGTTATAGAAGAAGAGAGGATAGAATCGTTATCCGGTGATTCACCTGATTTGCAGGCACTAGAGAATAATTTATTTAAAGAGTTGCCTTTAAATAATAGTAATAAGAATGAGCAGAAGAAGATTGGTAGCAGCTTATTGCAGAAGAGTTCGGGTTCAGCCCCTCGTTCTGCGGTTAGTTAGTTCTCCATAAATTTACATGTATAAGTACGTTTGGTTTCCTTCTTTCTGAAATGAAAGTAATTTGTGATTCTGTTAAATATGAATTTGCTCAGGTGAAACAAAATGTTCTTTCAGTTCATGATGTTAATAGAAGTGGTTCCAAGCGTAGCGGTTGTCCAAGGCCTGTTATATCATCTGCATATCCTTCTTCTTAGTTATGGTTTCGTTGAATTGTTCAGTAGTGGCATATTTTTGTGAAGGCTTATTTTGTTTACTTGTATCTTTATGTATATGCCTTTATAGAAGAGTTTACCTTGACTTTTTCAAACTCTTAAAAGACCTGCAAATGTGAGAACAACAAAGACAGCAGCAAAAGAGCCAATAATTTCTAAAATACCTGTCCCAAAGCCAGATTCCTTAGTGCTTTCTACAACTGCCAAGAGCGCCTCGAACATAAATAAAGCAAAGGGGAATCAGAGTGCTCAAGCAGGTAACTGGCACATATAAAGCTTTTTGGAAGTCCTGCTTGGTTTCTATTTGTATGTTGCATTAAATTCTTGGGGGTTAAATCAAACTACATTTTATAAATTTGTATTGGTTAAAGTTTGGCATGAGTTCTTGACATGAATATCTTTGTTTGTTTTCATTTTCATTATGCTTTTATAGTCTGGTATAACAATTATTTTTTAATTTAAATTTCACATTAGTGTAAGATGCATTTTGATATATTTGTATCTGGTTGGTTTCTTTTCTCTTACAGCAGTCAATGCCCACAGAAACATTGGATTGTCGGGTTCCAAGAGAAGTGCTAGAAGCACTCAAAATGATGCAAAGTCTAGTCTTTCTAGTAGACCTCAAAACACAAAGTCCTCTGCTCAACAGGCTAAAAGAAATTTGGTGAGACTAAAGCTTTTGGAAGTCATAGGAATTAAAAGATGATAAACAATTTTGTGCTTCATTAGTGTTTCTTTTGAAACTAAGAAAAATGTTCTTTTTATCTTCTATTTTTTCTTTTCTATGTACAGGGAAGCTCAGCATTGGCAAGTCATTTATCAACCTATTTACAGCATCCATCAGTTACCAAGGCAGATAATGGCTTAAAGGGCAACCAAGATCCTGTTGTGGCTGCTGGTCATGGATGTACTAATCATGAAGCTGGTTCCAGCAAAATTACTTCTCTTCCTCAAAGTGGTTGCCGTATTGGTGGAAACACTCAATATGCACAGCCACGAATAGCAAAACCATCTGGTTTACGGATGCCTTCACCATCGTTGGGATTTTTTTCTCAGGTATGTTAACCATACTTAAATTCCAGTAAAGTTTTATGTATTTAGGAATGCTTAAAAGCATCACCGGGGTTCTTCCCTCTCTCTTGTTGATTCATGATCTTGTTTTGCAGTCAAAGTCTAATGCTTCACAGAATCCACAGAGTAGTACTCAACCATGCAATAACCCAAAGTCTAATATTCCTAATCTGCGGAAGCTTGGTGTCTTCAATTCTATTTGTGAGAGCCCCACTCCACCTATGAAAGTACCTGTAGTGAATAATGGGGTAGCAGCAACAAAAAATGGAAGTATGTCAAGTGCAGAATCCTTTGTTCCATCAAGTGTTAATTCTTTATGTGAAAATATCAGACCCAACTTACAAATGCCAAGGGTGGAAGTGAAGGGTATCTGCAATTCTGACAACCATGAATTGATGAATAATCAGCAACAATTGCACGCTATTGACAGTGGTCTTAATCAGCAAATTCAAAATGCAGGATTGCAGTGTACTGATAACAAGTTACTCTTGCAAAGTCAATCCTCTGAACAAGTGAACTTAGATTATAAGAGGAGTGAAGATCTGGTTGTCCCCCAAAGTCCAGATCAGCATGGGGATGCATCTAAAGATCCCCATTTTATCTCTCATTGTAGCCTGCAAATAAAAGGAGCCTTGAAGACTGATGTTGGCAACCAACTTTCAGGAAAGAAACAGCATAATTCATTGACGGAGGATTTTGATCTCTTTCCACAGTTGCATTCTAGTGATATGAATAGTAGTAATATACATGGTTCTTCAAAAGTAAAAGGTGATCAAATAAGCAGCATGCCTGATAGTCATGGGCAACCAAGCGAACAAGTTGAACAGGCAAAAGCTTGCACCTTTCATGATGATCAGATAATTAATGAGATTGAGAGGCCGCATATTAATGATAGTGATATGCTCAAGGAGGGTGAAGATTCAGAAGAATTTCTTAGTTACAATAGTGTGCAGAGTAATGGTATTTGTCAAAAAGTCGGAGATTGCAGTGCCAGTGAATTAGAACTGTCCAATGGTCTATCTCACTATAGAGAGAGAATCCAAGGAAAAGATGGTTCTGGTGAGTCTGTTGATTTTAATCTGAAATCAAATGCGGGAGATGCACAAATGCATTCTTTCAAGTGTGACCTATCTCTTGAAAGCAGCAGTAGTCTCCTGAATGATTCAGAGGCAGATAATCAGCAGTTACTTGTAGATGATGTAAATGAAAAACTAGTTGAACAGCCACCTCTTCCAGATCCAGGCATTGTAGTGGAAAGAGTCTTTCAGGGTAAGTATGGATCACATTCAACTGATTGCTTATCACATGGGGAAATCTTCTCTTCTGAAGAGGTTTTAGCTGAAAGCAATCTTCAAAGTGTTAAAGATGTAGCATCAGAACTAGCTGATGCCTTTCAAAGTGAATCAGGAAATTCAGGTGCTCCTTGTTTGATACCGCCTGCATTGCAGAAGGGTGGTCATGAGATGACTGATGTGGTTGAGTGCCTATATGTGGAGCATGCGGTCTCAGTTTCTACTGATACACAGTGCAACTGTGACATTAATCTCCTTTGTGAACCCACATCTGAGGGAATAGAAAGGATCAGTGAAGATCAAGTAACTGGATCAATAACTGCTTGTGATATTGGTGTCAGTAATGACTGCCAAAGCAGTGCAGATCTTAATGGTAGTGAAATTGATAATTACCAGTCAATAGTACATCTTAGTCCAGTAGTGCAATTTAAAGGTTATTCTGCAATAGATGATATCATTGACCTTAAAAGTGTTGAAAGCAAGCGATACGATTCGTCTGCAAAATATAATTCTGCCATTTGTGAGCCTGAAGAAAAAATCACTTCTTGTCATATTGATGCATCATCTATGCTCACTAACTCATTGCTTGATAAACAAAATGACCATGAAAAGTCTATGGCCCAAGCTGAGGTGATACAGTCCTCCTTTGAAGCTTGCAAAGCATCCCAAGAGAATCAAATTCCAGAGGCATATCACGGCCTTAAGTCTGTGGAGGGAAAATTTGTTGAAGAGTCCCATAATTTGGACAGTGATAAGCTTGTAGATGTCAGTCCCAAAGATAAAGGTTCTGTTGGATTAGTAGTGGAAGGTCCTTTTGATCTGTCTCAGGTAGAATGCATAGATGAAACAAATGAATTATGTGCTGCCGTAGCTAATGAGATGACTACGAGATCTTTTGAGGAACATGCACATTCGCAGTCCTTTGATAGTATTCGACTTGAGAGCTGCAAAAGTAACCTTTTCACTTCTGCAGAAATTAACAATTACGCAATGGTTGTTGAGGATTTAAATGAACCTCCTGAGCTTCGAAATGTTGTCATTGTTGAACAAATTTTGTCAGACAAAATTGGATTGTCTGTGAATGAGGAAGTGTCAAGCTCTGTCAAGATTAAGGTGTCGGATGACAATCATGATTGTTATAATGATATGATCTTCAGGCCTGACAGTGAACAAAGTGGCCAAGCAACCTCGTTGAATTTTGATTTGTCTTCGTTGAGTGAAGATCAAAATTCTGGGGCAGGAAATACCTGCAATTCACAGGCATTTTTCTCTTTGAATGAGGAATCAACATCGTCAATCAATGCAAATCAGACCTCTTCAAGTGGAATTGTCTTACAGGAAGAAGTGAATAGATTGGAGACAAGTGTGCCACAGGAATTAAACAGTGCTATGATCCCCATGGAAGCTGAGGGTGGAACAACTTTTAAGTAAGCACCATTCTTTATTTGCACTGTATTTGTCTATGGTTTCAGCTGACTCCTATGCTTTTTGAGAACTTTTAAATGTCATTAGAGTTTCAGAAAAGTGCTCAAGTCTGACTTGTTTTATGGCAGTGAGAAAACCAGGAATGACAAAAAACAAGATTCTCCCATAGTGAAGCCTCCTCTGAGTGCTGTTCCATCTTCTGATGAATGGTTAGCTGCATTTGAAGCTGCTGGAGAGGAATTAAACACTGCTGTGATCCCTGTGGAAGCTAAGGGTAGAACAACTTCTAAGTAAGCATCTTACTTAGTTCAACCTCAAAACACATTTTGCACTGTATTTGTCTATGGTTTCATCTAACTCCTATGCTTTTTGAGAATTTTTAAATGTCATAAGAGTTTCAGAAAAATGCTCAGGTCTGACTTGTTTATGGCAGTGAGAAAACTGGGAATGAAAAAAAACAAGATGCTTCTGAAGTGAAGCCTCCTCCGAATGCTGTTCCATTTTCAGATGAATGGTTAGCTGCATTTGAAGCTGCTGGAGAGGTATTTTATTTATTTATTTTTTCCTTTTACCCCATGAAGCTGAAGGCTCATGTTGATGAGCGTAGCATTAAGCAGGAAACCAATAGAGAGTAGCATTAAGCTGTTTAGTTGAATAACTATACCTAAATTGTAAGTTGAGTATAGACTTGAAAGAAAATCTGTTTATGTTGTACCACTTCTAGTTTCATTGAAAACTCATTGCAAAAATACTTTTTAAAAATGTGTTTAGCCATATTTAATAATGCCTTTTCTTCACTCAGGAAATTTTAACAATGAAAAGTGGTGCTGTACAACATTCACCCAAGGACAAGTCTCTGCCTGAGCCTGGTCCATGGTCCCCGGTATGGTTCTACTTCCTGTACAAGATTTGAATTGCTATATAATGTTGTCTTTTTTCTGGTTGTGAAAGCTGAACCAACTGATCAAATATAAAGGCGTTTCTTTTAAGTATCAAGTTGCCAAAATGTAATGAAAGTATCAGACTCATCTCATTGGTCCAAAGGCTACGTCTCTGTTGATTGTTGCTACCTCCTTTTTCATTCTTCCGATTTTTCTATTTCTTGCAGAAGAATTTCATTTTTGCTGCCCCTAATTCTTCCTATTTTTCATATTCTTTTGCTCCTCTACAGCATTTTGTTCCAACCGGGCCCCCTGGGGTAACTGCTAGGATTATACTATAAACATGCACCAAGAGTTTAATCTTGACATGGACCAATTGGGATTATTGATGTAGTAAAGATGTTATGAACTCATTTAAACTGATGCTTTTCGCATTGTTTAGTGATATCAGTCATTGTTGAAAGTCCTGGCTTGGGACCTAAAATTTTTTCACCTGTAATGTGCAACTAATGCTGAAAGATGATGCGATTTTCAGGTGAGAAGGAAGAACAATCAAGGGATTGGACCATTTGATTGCACAAAATTTACAAACACAAACATCCCACCTGGTCCTGAGTAGAGGAGGCTGAGGCTCACCTAATCATCCGGTTTTTTACGGCTAACAAAAGTGACAATTCTACTATCACGCAACACCTAACCAAGGTTTGAGCAAATATATAAATATAAATGCCACAATTCTGGCATATTTCAAACTTCTTTTGTATATGTATTATTTCAGTTAGATCAGTTTTCAACTAGACTTAACTGTAAATTTGTACTGCTGACCAATCAAATTTTCCTATGATCTCCAGGTGAGGGATTGACAACTTCACCATTCTTTTCTTTGGCCCTCTGCCTTTTTGATTTTTTTATAAAAGTCTTACTAATTAATATGGATTCTCTAAAAGCAATTTGTTTCTAATAATAATTGCATTAGAGTCTTTTTTTGAAAATAAAAAAAAAATTGGGTTGAATATTTCGTTTTTCAAGTGAAAAAAAAATTATTAGGTATAAAGATTAAAGTTTTGTTGTGATTTGATTTATGTTTAAGTCTGATTAATGAAACGTTTGTAAAAAAGAAAATAAAACCTTGGCTTGCATTCTTGGTAGTTTATGCAGTCTTCCTCGGTATTTTTCTTCAACTTTTCGGTAGCTTACTGTTTACCATAAAGAAAATTGGAATATGAACGTCCTCTTCATATAGGAAAGTGCACCGCTTTTCTACATAAAATAACAGGTTTTCTTGATTTATTTCTTTCTATTTAAATATTTTAGTCTCTTCAGTTGATCCTTGCCACGCAAGTCTTTCAGTCTTCCTTTCTTGATTTCACTGTTATCTCTTTTCCCAGCATCCAAGGCTGTTTGTGCCATGGCACTGGCTTCAGAGCTTACCCTTAAACAACTTCAAGACTTTCACAATATCGACCGCCTGGCATATACTAGACTGGTAATAGGCCTAGGCTTCGACCTTTTCCCATCCATGAAAATCGTTGCCTTTTGGAATTTTCTTGAAAGAAGAGGCTTCAAGCATTTCGTCAAGAACCTCCAACAATTACCTGATCCATTGCTGTTTTCTTTAGCCAAAGAGGCCATAATGTTCTTACACTGCTTATACCTTTCTACTCAAGAAATCTTTCCAAGAGTCCATAGGGATTTCCCTGTTACGAGTAAACTCGTTGGTCAACATATCTCGTTGGCTTATCTTCTTAAGAACAGGGAATGCGCCAAAAGAATGATTGAGGATTTCGTGGAAGATGTGTGCCGATTAGCATTTTGCGATATTGTTCTAACACGTTTGGCTCGCAAGAAATCTTCAAAATCTAACAGTGCATTACAATGCCAAACTCCTCATGGGGGAAAAATGCAACAGAAAGTGGCTACTGTGACAAAGGACAAGGCTAGCGTTGGTTCAGAAGATCGAACATTGTTCATGACCTTCTCCAGGGGACATCCTGTTATAAACCAAGATCTTCATGGTTTCATTGTCAGGAAATTTGGCGAATGTGTGGAGGCAATCTATATGGATAAAAGCCCGCTCCCTCTGTTTGCTTGTGTTGTTCTGAAGTCACTCTCGGACATGTCGATGATTCTTGGGGGCAAGAAGTTGGTGAAATTCTTCATTAATGGGAAACAAGTTAGGGCTAGAAGATTTGTCTCAAAAAGTGTGGAGCAGTCTCGATGCACAACAGCGAGAGCAACAGGTATTCCTGAAAGGCGACTTAGCAGTTTTTGCTAGACGGAAGATCATACTGTATTGTACTAATTTACTGCTAATTACTAATAGGTGTTTTCCGATAGAAGAAACTGTTTAGACAATTGCTAATCTACGTCAAGGTTTCTAAAATGAGGAAAAAAAAAAAACCGAGAACATTCTTTTGTAACTTGTTTGGTTTCTGATAGAAGAGCCGACATACCAATATCCACTGATTCAATGGATATATACGAAAGGGCCAATCGTGCAGAGTTGCTTTAGTAAGGTTACACTTAAAGGAGTATTATGATTTTGTTGTGTGTTTCTTTCTTGGTATAACACCATGTCCCTGGAAACCCCCAGCCCTCTGTTTCTTTGCACTGTAATGGCTTATGGCTTGATGGCAATAATATAAGACAATCCCGAAGCTGATAATGTTAACCAAGACAGGCATTGTACTCAACAGACAGTTGCCCTTCAATTGTCTAGCCTAGTATACAATTTTAGACACCCTTACCACAAGTAATCTTCAATACATGTTATCTAGCCTCCAGTTATTCCTGTGTCCAAATTACTATAAAAACAGCTTAAGCTAGACTAGCTTGAATCTATTTGCTACTCAACAGGAGGACATCCAATAACCAGTTTCATAGTAGTCAAAGAAAGAGGAAAATCATGATATGAATCAATGCAGTTTTGACTTGGGAAATGAAATAGCAGCAGAAATATCCACAAACCCAACATTGGCACTGTGGATGTTGTGTATATTTGGATAAGATTACCATTACACATTTCTAATTGCATTTAGTATTTCATTTTCTTCCACATCATCATTGCTTTTAAATTGTCATTCCCATTCCCCTCCATTACTGTTTGATGGCCTAGAAAAAATTGAAATGCTTCTCCAATTCCAACAAAAATCTAGGGAGAGCCCGACATAGACTTACACATGACCATGTTCCAAGCTCTCATCAGTCGCTTCACCTTCAGCATCATTTCTCAGCGTTACAACTCTCATTGTTGCCTTTATTCCCTTCTTCCAAACTCTGATACTTATAACACTTGGCACAGATAAGAAAATAAAGAAAGTTAAACATTTGCATGACGGCAAACATCAGATAGACATTTCCCAGCCTTCCCTTGTTTATATCGTCTGGTAACCATGCAGTGACCGTGCGAACTAGATCAATTACGGCAGTGCTTAAATAATAGGCAATTCCCACCACTACTGAAATCATTGCAGTTGCTGTGCTCCTCAGTGGCTTTGGAAATTCTTGATAGTACAGTGTGACTTGTCCTGGATAATGGAATGCTTCTCCAACTCCAACCAACACTAGCTGTGGCACCAACCACAGGACCAACATAGGAACAATGGACCCTGGATGGTCTGAAACATGGTGGATTTGAGCAAATTTTAACCTTTTTGATTCGATCAGGGCAGCAACAGCCATCCCTGTCATGTTAAACACGTGGCCAAGTCCTATCCGTTGAAGGGGCATCAGTGATCTGTGAGTTATCTTCTGCCACATTGGAAAAAGGAACCGGTCGATGAAAGTGAGATTGATGGCAGTTGAGGTTAGTATGAATACTATCATGGATCCTGCTGGGACTTTTAAATTTGGTCCAAGATGGCGGTCCAGGGTTAGAGCTTGGAGGATTGTCAAGGTACTTACAACTGGTAATGTGGTGCACAAAATAATGCCACTTGACAACAATGGGAAAATTCTTAACTGGGTTTTCAGATCCTCAACTTGTTGTACTGAGCACAACCTCCATGATTTTGCAATTGATCCATCCACCTTGGTGTCTCCTTCAGTTTCCAATGCGGCGTGGTTTAGAAACCTGCATTGCTTAATTGGTGCCATGTCATCAAATAATGTAATAAAGTCACTTCCTAGACTTAGGTGAATTGGTATATTAAATGATAATTTAAAGACAGATTTGAGAATTTTGGCATAGGTTTAGAATTAATTTAACATTCCCATCAGTGTATATCTTCCTTATACAATAGAAGAATCTATAGCTTGGAATTGGCATTGAAATCAAGATTTGCTTAAGATATTTTAAATGAATAATTAGCATCTTTGGTCAATCTTTAACTTTTAACAGGGAAATGTTCAAAATGAATATATGTATAAGAAAAAATCATACCCGAAGCTTTTAGTAGGCATTGAATATCTCTTGTCCATTTGTCCATCTTTGTGATGGTAGTAATCTTCAGCTCTGGATGAAAGAGGAACCTTCCTCTTGAGAAAGGTTGAAACAATGACACGAGCCAAGCTTGTAAAAGGGCTCCCCTGAGGCTTCACATGTCGATAATAACGTTTTCCTAACAAGAAAATGGCTAATCCAACAACGTTGACTGCAACACATAGGCAGTATCCTAATGCCCAACTTACATTTTCCTCAATATAAACAATTACTGTGGCACCTAATACCATTGAGGTATACAAAGTGACAGCAAACCAATTGAAGAAAACCCTTTGATCCTTGGGATTCTCAAATTGATTAGCCCCCATAGCTGCAATGGTAAAGCGAGTGCCTGCCACCCCTATAGATGCTAGTGCTATGCCTGAATAAAGGACAGAAAATTGAACTTTTGACGGGGTTGGGCACATGCTTGATCCATTTTGACATGGTTGAGGCTTCAAGGGTTCAAGCATAGCTGTTAAGGCAATGAGGATAATCCCCTGCAAATGCAGTGGCAATTGATATTAGGAAAGCTGCTTCAACAAAGGATAACTCCTTTTCACAGTTGAAATCAATTTAACAACCATAGCATCTTAGAAAGTTTTATCGTTATCTTCATTATTAGATAACAATAGAACTTTCTAATAAATATTCCTACAGGCTACAGCAACAATTTTGAACCATCTTTAGCTATTAATTGCAAATCACCCTACTGTGAGCCTATTCCAACAGAAATGGTATAGTCCTGTAGGTTTGTTCTAAAAGGTTCCAGTTGTTATGTGGCTTATGATTCACACCTATTTAATAGACCAGGTGAACTGGCTAATTATGGAAAGGATTCAAAGATGCCAAGGCAAGAAACATGACATCCATAAATATCAAAGTTGATAAGCTCCATCTTGTCAACAGAAAAGAATAAACAAAAGACAAACTCTTAACATATTGTCAGATTAACAAATTTAGTCAAAAGATGAGTTAAAAACTTTTCCATCCAATTTTTCAAGAGAACCAGTAGCATACATCACTATATTAGTATCTAACATTCGAAGCCGGCTTGTGTTCTGTTTTCATGCTTTAACTGTAAGTATTTTACTACTTACATAACAGAAGCCAAAAGGCAACACAATTCTCTTTTCTTCATTTCTACCAGTATTTAATATCATGATATGCATTTGAAATTGTGTAATGACTGATATATAGCATCAGTATGGTTAGCCACATAGTAGAGAAAGGCATTGTCATTCTTGTTTATTGTTCAATTAGTTTAACTGTTTTGGTGTCAAGGAAGGCTATTACCAGGACAGAGACGAGAGAAGACATCCAGATGACAGAATAGCATCCTAAAATGGAATCAGCAAGGATTGCTGCAATCACTGGAAGTAGACTAGTGGAAGCAGCTGCCATGTTAAAAGTTTGAGTAGCATCAATGCTTCTTACATGGAATTTTTCTATCATATACACAATTAAGCTGTTTGCCCATCCTGATACAGCTATGCTCGATCCCATCAGGGTCCCTGGTTTTAGTGAAAAAAAAAAAAAGCAAACATGATGTACTAACTTGTCAGTCCAAGATTGCATGACACAATGAGAGAGAAAGAGACAAACCAGCAATTAAGGGGAAAGTAGTCCAGCCGCCTTGTTTGGGAGCAGAATCAGGCAATACTTGTGCTTCTTCATTGCCAGAGAGTTCATCTCCCATGTTGCTGCTGAACAATACTTGCTGCAAACTTTTTAGCTATGTTAGTGTTCTACCCATGAAAGTCTTTATATAGAATGCAAGAATGCTGTTACATATTCTCCACCAGTTGAGTTACCAGCTTCTCTCCTTGTCAGTGAAAAGATAACGTCCTTCATGGACTCCTATGGTTACGCATCAAGCGAAGATATGCGGGCATAAAAATCCAAGGATCATGGTGACTCACAACCTCAACAGTGAGCAGTAGAAGTTGCAATTGGAAAGGTGGTCTTCTTTATGGTTGACGATAGAATTTTGTTGGATTTCACTTATCAGAATATATGTGACAACTATCATACAATTAGCTCACCATTTTCTAACCAAGCACAAAGGGATGCCACTGCAAGTTATAGAATCAGATGCCTCTCAAAGCAACTTAGTTTATTCTCCATTTCTCCAGGAACCTTTTATTATTTTCACAAATTAAAAACGTTTCAGTGATGTCAATTCAAGATGCAGTCAGAAATGTGCTACGAAAAGATAAAATAAAAAAAGATTTCCTTTTGACATCTTATCAGCTTAAATATGGATTCAACTTTTAATTTTTCAAAAGAAGGAACACTAAGCAGACACGCTTCACTAGGATGTTGCAGCCCACAGCTGTGCACATTTGTTGATGTGAGGACTTCAAAAGTGAAGAGCACTGTGAAGATAGGAAGCAGAAAGGTCATATGCTAAATTGCTGTCTGTTGCAAATCCTGCTGGATTTCACTTATGTTCAACCTAGTAAAAGATAGTCAAACATTGATGTGTAACCCGTAACTAAAGAAAATAGTACAAGTATAAGAAGCAGTAAGATTTTACATTGAAGTTTCTTTGCTGTCGAACAGATATTTTGTTGGTGCAAATGTTCATATGGAATCTAATGAATTGGTAAAATTGATTTCAAGAAGAGTTTTTTAATAGATGTTATTTTTAATATTTATTTTGCACTCACCGTTTAGGGATACAATGAAACAAACGTCTAATTTTATTTTTACATTTTATAAGAATAGACCGTTAGATATATCTGATGGCTGGTAAAGTTATTTGGCCTTAAAATTTTCTTTTTGCAACAAAATATATGTTTGATAGCAAAAAAATTTTAATTTCTTTTATAGATGATGGGAACTTAAGTGCTTATGTTTATTTTCAGAATATAACACTTCTATTGCTTTTACTTTTCTATTTTTTGTTTTATTTGTTTTGGTGTTTCAAAATGGTTGGCATCTTTATATAGGCTCGTAAATATCTCTTTTTTAAAGATACAACATTTTCATCTAGATACCTTTTTCTTAAAAGACGATTTTTTTAACCCTAAAAAATAAAGTATTTTCCAAAACTAACTTTTTTAAAAAAATTTTAACGGTTTTTACCTAAGAGAAAAGATTTTTAAACAAAATTATTCTTAATGAAACGTCTTCATATTCAAGTACATGTATTGAAAAAAATGTTGTTACACGTTATGTTGAAAAAAAAAGTTGTCATATGTCATTTTTTTTTATAATCACAGGAAATGTAACAAATAAAATAACTCCAAAAGCTATTTATCCAAATTTGGGGATTTTGGATAATATCTTTTTGTTCAAATTCATTTCATCTCTGCAGTAACTTGAGGTTGAATAACTTTTCAATATATCTTCATTTTCATGCCAAATTCCTTTTCGATTTTAAACTTTATCTCCATCATGAATGTATTTAACTTTAAGAGTTTATGTTTTAGTAAAATATAAAGATAGAGACCAAGCTACAAGTCATGTTTAAAAGATATCGTTATTATATGCCATGTTCAAAAAAAGTTATCACATGACATGTTGAAAAAAAAAGTTGTTACACGCCATGCTTAAGGTCTTTAACTCTAAGAGTTTATGTTCTAATGAAATATAAAAGAGCAAATTACACGTCATGTTTAAAAAATGTTGTTGTTACACATTATGTTCAAAAAATTTTATTATATGTTATTTTGAGAAAAATGTTGTTACATACAGACATGTACAAAATCATGTTATTACAGGCCATGCCATATTCCATAGATTTGTTACACTCCAAGTGCATTAGAGTTGTTACATGTAAACATGGTGTGTAACAATATGTTTGCATGTAACAACTCTGCGTGGTGTTCTAATTTACAAATTCTATTTCACTTATAACTTCAACCCATCAACTTCGAGTTTTATAAATATAAATCATTATTGATTTTTCAAGAAAATTTTATAGAAAACTAAAAACTCTAAAAATTTTCAAAAAGGAAGAAGATCAACAAAGTAAGGGATTAACAACTTTGGAGGAAAAAACTTTCTCTCACCTTCATTTAGATTCTTTATATATATATATATATATATATATATATATGTATATTTAACTACAAAATATCAAATATTACTAATCTGTAGATGTAGTCTCAAAAAATAAAAGAATCCAAAACGTTAGTGGAGTGCACAACAAAAACTTAGTTTACTGTGCTCTACAATAGCTAAAAATAACGAAAAAGAAAAACAAAACGACATTACAAGCCTATGTAGATGTTACACACCAAAGTTTTAACAGTAGATGTTACATACTAAAACCAAAGCTTTAGCATCAAATGTTACACACCAAAGCCAAAGCTTCAGCACTAGATATTATAGGCAAAAACTTTCTTCTTTTTATTGATGTTATATGTCAAGGCATGGATCATTTTGTTACGCGCAAAGGCATGTTTTACCAGACTTGAATCACTGAAAAGCTCAACACCAATAAATCCAAGAAGATGTTGTTACTGGCTATACCATACTCTTTGATTTGTAGATCGATGATGATATGACGAGATTACGAGAGATAGACACAGAGAGGGTTTTGTGCATGTAACCCAATAAACTTAAGAACATGTCGTTACCGGCCATGTCATACTCTTTGGTTTATAGATTAACAACAATATGGTGAGATGGTGAAAGATAGATAGAGAGAGATGGTGATGGTGATAAAATTAGATAGAACTTGATGGCGATAGAGAAAAATGGAGAGCACAGTAGATGGATGAAGGGAGAGAGAAATTGAAAACATTTAATTTGTCTGAAATAGTTTTAAAGGGATTTTTGTTAAGTCATGGCAAAAGTTGGGTAAAAACCGTTGACTTGAATGCTATTTTTAAAATGGGCTTATCAAGTTGGCTATTTTTCACTATTTGCTCATCTTAAATATACTTTTGCATTTTGTAAAATCCAATCATTAGACAAAAGTATTGTTTCAATAATTACTTTATGAAAAGATAAATATTTATTTTATAAGACATAATTTTTAAGCTATAATATGAAAAGATAACTTTACATATTCAAATTTTTGAGTTGTAATGTTTTTTCAATTGTCTCATAACCTTTGGATTTAGAAGTGTTTTTCTAACATATCATTTTACTAAGAGATATAACTATTTACATAAAAACCCCACTTACAATCTAATAATCACACTATATTACTATATGTGACATAACCTTTGAGCTAAGATAACCTTCTATTATGTGAGACAACTTCTCATTTTGAAAATACATTAACATATTTTCTTAAGCAGAACTATCATCAACTTCCTTTTCAGCATTTTGATACTTATACAAGCTGGCACAAGCAAGGAAATAACCAAAGTTGAGCACCCCCACCACAGTTAAGGTCCAATAAACAGTATCTAGCCTTCCATTGTTTATGTTATCAGGTAACCAGCTTGTAACCCTCCTAAGTAAATCAATTATTGCAGTGCTTAAGTAGTAAGCGATCCCAAGAATCATAGCAATCATAGCAGTTGCTGTGCTTCTCAGAGATGCAGGGAATTCTTGATAATATAGTGCAACTTGTCCTGGGAAATGAAAGGCTTCTCCAACTCCAACCAAAACTAGTTGGGGAAATAGCCACAAAGCCGACATAGGTACTATGGAACTTGGTTGAGACCGGAGGTTGTGGGCATGGACCATTTTGAGCCGTTTTGACTCCACCAATGCTGACACGGCCATGCCAAGCACGTTTAACACGTGGCCTACACCTATTCGCTGGAGGGCTGATGGAGGCTTCCGAGTCAGCTTCTGCCACATAGGACACAAGAACCGATCAATCAGGGTCAGGAAAATGGATGTGGAAATCAACACTATGACTGGGACAGAGCCAGCTGGGATTTTGAAATGTTGCCCAAGGTGACGATCCGTGCTTAGAGCTTGGAGTATTGTCAGGCTGCCCTGGATTGCTATTGGAATGCTTAAAAATATACTCGAAGACCATAGTGGGAAAATTCTGATCAAGCTTTTCAGATCTTCTACATGTTGCACAGTGCAAAGACTCCATGGTTTCGCAATTGAGCCATCGGATCCAATGTCTCCTTCAGCTTTTAATGATGCACGGTTGAGGAACCTACAACAAAAAGAGTCCAAAGTGCATTATAATTAACTCATAATTGTTTAGCCATGATTTCGGTTATGCTTAGCTTAATGAACAAAAGTTTAAAGGTTGTTTTCGATTAATGCTGAGAAACATGCAAGTGTTTTTCTAATTAAACAAAAGAGTTCAATGGACAGATACATTTAACAAGCAAACACTTCATTAATAAACTTTTATTTCTTGGACATGTGATATAATATTATAAAAAGAGCAAAAAATAGACGCTCATTCGGGACGAGAAATTTTCATTCATAAACGTGACAATAAAAATACAAATTTGACATGAAAAATAATTATTGAGCATTGTATCTATTTAAAAATTATATTAAATCATATAGTAGTAGTGTCCAATAATTTTCCAAATAGGGAATCAATGAATCTGATGTGGGTGAGTCAAGAATCCGTATCCTTGTTTTTATCCTCAAATTCAGTACGATTTAAGATCGTTGGTCCCAGTGTTACAAGCATGCTTAGCTTAGCAATCATGCATAAGTAGATGAGGTGCGCCACCTTGGACTCTGATATATTTCCACTGGTCTGCCACAAATATTTTAAGCGCACCCAACCAACACCACAACCAGACCCAGCACTCTAGTTTGATTGCAATCAATATATATATATATATAGATATAGATATAGATATTTGTACATACTATGAAATCATGAGGATCAAAGACTTAGCCCACTCAAAACGATACGAGATAAAAGTAATTAGACAAGAAAGCTATGTCAACAGCAAAATGAAAAGAAAAGAATAAGTCTAGAGAAACAGCAAACCCAATAAAGATTTGATGGGTTCAATTGTTCAAAGGTACGTGGTGGGGCTCTCCACTGACTGAATGCCCACTTTTTGGAAGGAAAAGATGGAACCCTTGACTATGTGTTTTAAAGTGAACATTGTCCCTATACCGTACACTTCCTCTCAAGACTTCTGATTAATTTATCAACTTTTTCCAGGGAGATGGATAGGAAATTTAGAATATGTGACACCTAAATGTGCCATGTTTGATTGCGATTTTTGACAAGTAAATAGAGTAAATTCCATGTTGCCGACACTAAACACGTTTCTTATAGGCAAATACTATGTAGGGAGAGAGTTTATTTATTGTGTTTTCTATGAGCTAGGAGGGAAGGAGAAAGATGTATCGGGATTTCTTTGTTTCCTCTAAGATCTAATTCCTATCAACTCTCCCGAATTATTATTTCAACATAATTTAATAGATTAACACCTTCAATGAAATTTTTGTATGAAAAAATATGATTTAATTTCATATCATATCATAATATTTTATTTATTGGATACGTTAAATAGTTTAAACTTAAAATTAAAAAGCAAGATTTAATGAACGTCTTTATTCTGATTATTTAGACTATTGTTCTTTTCTTTTTAAAAATAAAAAAATAAACTTTAGCATTTCCCGTTATTTTTTAGTCATCATTCTATTATTATATAGTACAAGCAAAGGAACCTAGGAAATTTGCTTCTAATTTTGATGCATAAAAGTAGACTTGGCTTATGACTAAGTTTAGAGGTAGTAGTATCTATGATATATATACCTGAAACCTTTTTTAGGTGCTGCAGCCTCCACATTCGTGGGTTGATTGGTAGGTTCGTTGTAATAGTCGTGGCTCGTGGATGAGAGTGGCAAATTTCTTTTCTTAAAAGCAGCCACTGGAACACGAACTATGTTCATGAATGGACTCCCTTGAGGCTTGTCATGTAAATAGAACCGGTTTCCCAACAAGAAAATTGCTAAGCCGATGAAATTAGCAGCAACGCATACTCCAAAACCCAAACCCCAACTCACATTGTCCTCAATGTAGACTATCGCTGTGGAACTGACTACGGAGGCAGTGTATAGAGTGAAAAAGTACCAATTGAAGAAACTCCCTTGCTCTTGGGGCTTATGGAATTGGTTTGCTCCCATTGTTGCTAAACTAAAACGCGTGCCTCCCAGACCAATAGTTGCCAGAGCTATTCCTGCATAAAGGACAAGGAATTGAATCTTTAAGGGGGCTTTGCAAAAGCTGATCCCTCCATCGTTACAGGGTTGAGGCCTCAATGAATTGAGTGTAGCGGTTAAGGCAAGAAAACCCGTGCCCTGCAAACGTGGAAAGAAAACATATCGGATAACAGCAAAGTGGCTCAACTTGGAGAGGTAGGCAGAGGTGACCTTGGTGACAGTTAACCTCCACTCTTCTTTAATGATGATTATCCACAGTAATCTACCTAGATTAAAATAAATTAACAACGAGAAAGAATAATCTAGAATCACAATTTGCAGCCTTGCTTTCATACTATTCTGGTAATTAACAAATAACAAGCAAGTCGAGAACTTGATCAAAGCTTTAATGCAACTGCATGTTTTTGTTTGAGCCTCAACATGATTACTCTTTGCTCAAATCATGCTTTTGAGTCTAAAAGAAAATGACAACAAAATTCACATTGTTGAGCACGGTAATAATTAACTTAAAAATGATATAAATAGATCAATTTTCTCTCCAAGATAACCCAGGAATACACCCTGATCAGGTCCTGAACCTAATGTATGATGATAGAAAATACATGCATGAAGGAAAGTTAGGTATTGTCAAAGGGTTGAAAGGTGGATACCAGCAAAGAGATGCACGAAAATATTGAGACTACAGAGAAACAGCCCAAGAAAGAATCAGCTATGATAGCTCCAACTATGGGAAACAGACTTGAGCCTCCATTCACTATATTTGAAACCTGAGCAGCATCAATGCTCTTTAAATTGAATTCTTGAATGAGATAGACGATGAGGTTGGCCACCCATCCTCCACCCGCAAGTGTTAAGCCTGCCAATGTCCCTGGATTGACAAAATATAACAAAAGTCATGCATTGGAGGAAATGATACATCCGCATGTTGGTGTAACAGAGTTGATTAGGCACGAGAGAGAAATAAAGCGACCAATAATGAAGGGGAAGGTGATCCAGCCGCCTCCTTGTCTGCGACCTGAATTTGGAGTTTGGATTTCTCTATGGAGGGTATCCATTCGTAGTAGTTGAAGTCTAAGAGTTGGAACAGATTGGTCTGAGGGGTCAGGGCAGGGAGCTCAAAACTAGTAATCTGAGTCCTGTCTGTGTATAACAATATCGAGTGTCCCCGTCGGCGTTAAAGTCTAAAATCTAGGTTTCGCTACTTATGGGTGTAATTATTATAAATTTCATTGCCCACCCTTGAGAGAGACAGAAAGTTGATAGGCTTCGGCAGAATCAGAGTTCGCTTAATGGAACGCCTTCATGGAAAATGTTTACTTTTACTCAACTCTTGGGTCTGATTGTTGGCCACGTGGCATAGTCAATTGAGTCATTGGACATAGTTACCCTTTTTAACAAAGTCAAGATTTTTTTGTAGTTTTTGTATTTTTGGAGGTCATGGTACTTCCGACTTTTCCTAATGTCATAGGTTTTGGAATTTTCTTCTCTTCGTGGAAGTGTTCTCTTACTTTCTCTCTTGATCAGAGGAAGAATCTGGAGAAAAAAATTGAGAGAATTGGGTGAGGAAAGAGGAGAGAGAGAGGAGAGAACAAGCATTAGAGAGAGTTAAGGGTACGAACAAAGACAAGCAAAATAAATATAAATTTAAATTTGTGATTTTTTCAATTGATTGAACAAAATCTCTCTTATTTTTTTCTTTTCTTCTCCATCTTATTTCCTTGTCCACTGTTTTATCTTTTAATTATTTATTTTATTTTAATCTATGCATTAATTTAAATTTATGAAATTAGTTTAAAAAATGGTAAGAATAAAAAAATAAATAATTGAAAATTAATTTCATAATTTTTTGTTTATCCTATTTTTATTATTTAGGTTTTTATTTTTTTATAATATTATTACTTCCATACAGAAACCAGAAACTTTGATGTAAGGTAGCGTTTTGTACAAGGGAAGTGAAAGCACATTCTTGTCCAATTAAATTACATTGTAATGTTTGTTTTGTAACAGACGACTGTAATGTAAGATTGCAATATAATCACATTACAGCCAAGGGATGTAATGTAATTACAGTTCAAAACTAATACAATCACATTACATTACACTCTGCAGTATTATTAAAAACATTTTTAACCTTCAACTTTATTACTTTGTTAAAAATATTTTATAATATTATAATTAAAATAAAATATATTAAAATAAAATATATAATATAAAAATTAGAAATTAAAATAAAATAAAATAAAAAAATTAAATTTTATATAATATAGGTAAAAGAAATTAAAATATAATATATAATATAAAAAATTATATTAAAAAATAAAAATAAAAATATAATACTATAATAAAAAATGAAAATAAAATATATGACATTAAAAATATATTTAAGAGATGATATTATATAAAAATTAACAATAAAAAATACTAGTATATTAAACTTGTATTTTAATAAATATGAGTAATTTTGAAAATTAATATTACATTTTCAGTAAAGTACTTATAAACTAAACGCTGTAATGTTATTTTCTTTACATTTTAATCATTATTTTGTCTGTATACCAAATACTGTAATGTTATTTTTCCTGCAATCACATTACCTTTAATCACATTGCATTGTAAAGTACCAAACGCCACCTAAGTTTCTAATTTCCTTTCTTTTTATCTCAGTTGATTTGTTTATTCAAACTTTTACTATTTGGATTCTTTATTATTTTTATTTTTATAATGTTATTGCTTTCATACATAAATAAAAAACTTTTCAAGTAAGTTTCTAAATTTTTCTTTCTTTTTATCTCATTTGATTAAGTATGTGGCTATACTTCTCTATTGTAGACAACAATCTACTTAAACTTTTGTGAGATTGAGTTTAGTTTTTTTTTTTTTTTTTTTGTTATTCTTTCAAGGTTTTATAGAGGATGGCATGCTTATTATCATTATTGGGAAAGAAGCTCCACAGAGACCAAATGTTAAAATCATTGAAATATTAGTCACTTATCATGTATTTTATGTGTTCTTAAATTGTTTACTGCAGCCTACATTCACAACTTTTAAAATAGATTACCACTAAATAATTATGTAATTTTTGACCCTTTTTATATACATTACAATTGACAAATAACTTCATAATTGCTTATGTAAAGTGAGCACTATATGATTATTGAAATATAAATATATTTGAATAAACATTATTTCTCTATCTCACACAATTACATCGCACAAGCATATTCTAATATATATTAAAGTGAGTATAAATTGGGAGTATTCCAATTGGTGTCTAATTGACTGACAAGCGTCATTCAATTGAGCCCACTACAAGTTTTTTTTTTTTGGTTATTATAGGATGGCTTTTTTGATGATTGTGGGTTTTTTTGGGCTTTTTCTGTCTTTTCACAATCATTTTTTCTTTTGTCTTGAGGGTGATTTTGGATTTTTAATATATGTACATGTTATTTTGGTCTTTTTAATTACCGTGATTCTAGAGTTTTTCCTCCCTTAGCCTCTTCGCCCTTTCTCATTTCTTACTTTCTTAGTTGATTTCATCTTCTTCTCCTCTTTTTCCAGTGCTTCTTTTTTATTTATTTTGTTTTGTTTTCTTTATTTCTTTTGGCGCTTTTTTGTTCATTTTCTTTGCTCTTTGATTTGCTGAGGTGTTGTTTTTTTTTTTTTTTACTTTTTTGTATTTTTTTCTTTTTTCCTGTCGTTTGGTGTTGTTTTTGACTTTTATGATTTTAACGTTGGTTTTTGCTTAGCAGGTTGGTTTGGTTTGTTATTTGTTTTGGCTTGGTTGTTTACTCAGTGTTTCAAATTTGGTTTATTTTGGTTTGTTCTTTTGCGTTGTTGGTTTACTCTGGTTGTATGTATAAGGAATTATTGTTCCTTGATTAAAAAAATCGACACCCACTAAAGTGGGGGCACCACTCTAGTGTGTGTTTGTGTGGATATAAGATTTTCATTTTTGGTGAATGAAATAAATGTAGTCCTTCAAAGAGAAGAATGTTAGAGCTAAAAAGTCTCAACAGCACAACTTGTCAAAGCAAAGAAACCTCGTTAACAAACAGAAAAAAAATTAAGAGCTGTTGCTCAATCTTGCAAAATCAATCACTTTCATAGATACAATGTTCATTTTCATTTGAAAATCAGCTACTACTCTTCTTTAGACCACCCTTTTCTCAGTATTAAACCTTGACCTGTGAGGGAGGATGTCTCGACCCAAACCCCAAGGGCCAAGACCGACACACGAGTCACATAGGCAAAGCCCACAATTCTCAAGCAAGCCTCGTATAGATATGGCAAGCACATAGACATAATCAATATTTCACAAGTCTATAGTGATGCATTTCATCACACAAATCCAAGCATAGTACTAACACACTACCCATAATATATATATCACTTAGCAGAAGTACACTCGTGTACTAGTTACAAGAGCCATACACTAACCAACATTAGTGGGTCGAAGCTCATACACAACAATCCATAGATTATAAATTACAATGGCATTACAATGCCATCAAAATAAAACAACTAGTACTTGTACCAAAACTAGCAGAGTGGACTCGTAGATCAAAGATATTGCTTTTACCTTCGTTCTGAAATGGTGAGTTTGTATGCTTTTACCTTTGCAAAAAGGACTGATTTGTGCTTACGCAGAAAGGATATTTGCAAATAAACAATTCACTTATAATAAACAACGACAAGTGTAACCTTCACATATCATAAGTTTGAGAACTGATGACAATCTTAATTCATGAATATAATTTTTTTTTGTATGAAACTTTATGCAAATTAACATATTAACTACTGAAATGATCTTGCAACATCATTAGGATACATGTATATGTCTATATTCTAACATAACTATGATGATATAAGTCTTACAATATGAAAGAACCCATAATTCATGAATTGAAATTTCTGGATAGCAATCAATATATATGTATATGTATATATATAAAGGGCATTTTTATTTTGTATTCTTATGAAAATATTATTAAAATATAGTCAAGGCTAATTTTATTTTTTTGGTATAAATATGTGATTAAATTATAGTCAAGGGTAATTTAATCTTTCGGTATAAATATTTTATTATATTTTAGTTAAGGGTATTTTGTCTTTTGGTATAAGCATTTTCCCCTTTTGATAAAAAATAATTCAAATATTATAATAATGGGTAGTTTTAATCATTTTATCATTTATTCTTTGATTGTTTTAAAGTTATTTTTATTAATCAAATATTGGAATAAATCATAATAACAATTTTTATCTTATTTCATTAAATGAACCAAACCACATAATAATTATACCATTTTATTTTTATTTTATTCTATTCACACATAATAATTATTTTATTTTATTTTATTTCATTTCACGAACCAAATGTGTCGTGGTGCAGGGAGATGTTTGTGGTCTGATGATTTGGCTGAATTTAAAGGCTGATTTGGCTTTTTGACTCCTGAATGTTTTACGTGTACAGAATGTGGTTTTGTATGGCTCTCTAGCTTAACCTTTTGGTGCAGGTTGTGGGTTGGGTAGCTGGGTGGTTTTTGTACATGTGTATAGGATACTGTTTTTTCTCCTGTATGTTTTTTGTGGTTACAGGAGTGAGGACTTTGGGTTCTTTTTGTGTCTGTTCCTTGTTCTGGAGAGGTTGATATCGATTTGGAATGTTGTGCCATAGGATATTGGGAGGTATACCTAGGTGTCAATGGGCATATCTCCCAATATTTGTGGTTTGGTCCTGTTTAGGGTGTCGTAAAGTGCAGGTCCAGGAACCCGACCGTCAGACGCGATAGTGAAAAACTCTTAAAAGTTAAAAAATTAAGAGTCGCCACCAATCTTTTTTATTAGGTGCGATTGACCACCTATTGACTCGATTCTAATCGATGAAACCTTAAATTAATTTTAAACCCACCGAAAAGAGCCTTAAACTGGTTTACGATTTTCTAGATATAGGCTCGGGAGTATGGTTACGCCCGGGGAAGGATTAGCACCTCCGGAATACCCGTTTCATGAACGGTACCATTTTTAGATTATCCTATTAGGCTTTTATTATATTTCCTTAGTTATGATTCTCTTATTTTATCTCTTATTTATCATAAAATGGAATGCAAATGTGAAGTAAGATGAAATGCATGGCGTGAGATAAATATGCCGGACGAATAACCTTTTATCAAGGATATTTTCCTGAATCTGCCATCATACTGGTGGGACTCGAGTATTCTCTCACCTAGGGAATTATCCGAGAAATTCACTTTCGCAAATTCGACGAATAATTCCCGTCATCGAAGTCATCGTACGTTTTCTTTTTAAAATAATATTTTTGTGCATAATGAACCTAATTCGGGCAAAAACTTTTTATTAAAGATGCTTCTCGAGCCCTCCCATCATACTGGTGGGACCCGAAGACATCTTTTCACCTAGAGAACTATCCGAAAAATATTTGTCTTCGCAAGATCCTCGGAAGATCCCATCATCGGGGCTTAAACTCGAAAACAGAAATATTTATATGCAATGATATGCATGATGCAATATATATGTATGTCATGCTAATGCAATTATCTATTTTTTTATTTATTATTATTTAATTATTATTTTTATTTTATGATTTTTTTCATTATTATATTTTTTATTTTATTCCTTATTATCCTTTTTTTGTATACCTTATATTTTTATCCAAAATTTCTCCTATATTTTCCTTTTATAATTAGATAAATTATTTATGATTCTATGTTATTTTTAATGAACTGAGAAACTTATTTATTATCATTTTTTATTATTAATATTTTTATATTTTTTATTATTTTTTTATGTTATTATTTATTATTATTATATTATTATATATACATTTTTTGTAAGCAATCTTTTATTCAAATCTAATGTCTAAAGTTATATATATATGTTCAATTCCATTTTTTACTTTCTATTTTATTTCTTTTATATAATATTTTTTTATCCCTAATTTATATCACTAGATATTTAATGTTTAACTTTGAAAATATTTATTGTTTTGGAACTTTCTTGTTGATAGTTTATACTACTTGTCTATTTATTTAATGCCATGGATATTATCTTTTCATACAATTATTATATCTATACATTTGAATCATTATTTATTATTATTATTATTATTATTATTATTATTATTATTATTTTATATATTTTAATATGATTTTCGTATAGTTAAATTTTCATTTATAAAAATTTCGGGATCTTAAAATCAAGGCTCTCCCATCGTACTGGTGAAGCCTTAATTCAGATTCCGAGCCTAAGGAACATAAGCCCGAGATTGCGACTTCTCTCGTCCCGACTGATCATCCCATCATCGGCATTATACTTGTAGTCAATATCATGATATTTATTATTATTTTACCTTTTTTATTACCATTATTTTATTTATTATTTTATTTATAATTTTATTATATATTTGTAACAAATATTTTCCTAAACATAAGTTCTTTGTATAACTAAACATTTTCTAAAATATTTTTTTATTTATTTTTTTCCATGCTCTATTAGTTTCTATATTCTTCTATTTATATTAATTTCCTAAGTTTAAACTGTCATCTAAAAAATTTAAAATGTTATACTAAAATAATTTAGAACAAATAAAATGGACCAATCTAAGTCATAACAGATCTACAAAAAAAATAAAGCCTTTACTTGACTTGGGCTTAAGTAGTGACCTAAGAAGACCAGTCCAAGGAAAGATCGCCCTCGAGCCTGCTTTGTTGGCCCACTAGGTGCCCCTCCAAACGCACCGTTTTGGTGCACCAGTCTCCCTCAAACGACGCCATTTAGGCTCTAAGCCTTAGTATATAAACCCTTTTTTTTTTCTCTCTTCTCTTATTTTCCCTTATTATTTTCTCTCTCTAGTCTGCCAAATGCTCTCCCTTCTCTCTAAAAATGTTTCACCTCTCTCTCCTTTTACTGGTTTCTCTCTCTCCTGCCTCCTTGCTCGACAGTCGCCCAAACCAACTCTTTAATCGACAGCGCTGCCGGCTACCTTGACCGGCCTTCTCTCTCTCCTCTAATCGGGGCCGATCAGGCTTCCTCTCTCTCACTCTTCTCCTGTCGGAGCAAACCCAAGCCCCCAAAACTCTCTAAATATCGACGCCGATCGGGCTTCCTCTCTCTCACTCTTCTCTTTTCGACGCAAAATCGAGCCCTCAAAACTCTCTCAATATTGGCACCGGTCAAGCTTCCTCTCTCTCACTCTTCTCTTACCGACGCAAAATCGAGCCCTCAAAACTCTCTCAATATCAATGCCGATCGGGCTTCCTCTCTCTCACTCTTCTCCTGCCGACGCAAACTCGAGCCCCCAACTCTCTCTCCTAATCAAAGCTGGTCGGACTTCCTCTCTCACTCTTCTCTTGTCGGTGCAAACCCGAGCCCCTTTTCACTCTCTCTCTCTACCGATCCATTTTCCCCTTCTCTCATTACGCATTTTTTTTGATTTTTTGGTATCTCTTTTTGATGTATTTTTCTTGATTTTTTTTTTGGTGGATTGTTGTGGCTGCTAGAGACTTAGGAATTTTGGTTGTGCTTGTTTTCTTTGACTTGCAGGATCCCCCGATTGCTATAGTGTCCCCTCTCCTTTATACCCGGTTCTTGACCTTTGGAGGGGGCACATTCCACGACCCTGCCAAGCCCGAGTTTTTCGCATCTGGCACTGTAGTGGTAGTAGTACGGGTACTGGTAGGGGCGTTCACGCCCTGTCAGTACTCCTCTATTTTTTTATTATTATTTATATATTTTATTTATTTTTTAGTGTCTACACAGGGTCTGCTTTTGTATAGGAGAATTTCTCTCCCCCTTGTTTCTTAATGAAACCTTCTAATGACTTTTAAAAAAAAAAAAAAGTCTTTTGTCAGTCAAGCTAAAGATTTATCAAGACATAAACTGATAATGGAGGAATAAAATACGTTTAAAAAAAAAACAGTAGAACATGATTTGGTTTGGTAGAAAAATCAAATAGAGACTTGAATTAAATTGGAATGAAAAGAGTACGGTAAGCTTTCGTTGGATTATAATCGTTTACCCATAGCTATATGCAGCAAGGATGTACACAGGCATAAGCTTGATTAGTTTTAAGTACCATATATACTATACAACAATGAAGAAGGATTTAGTTACACATTGTGAACGATTATATATATTATCACAATTTGAATTTAAAATCTTTATTCATTTTCGAATATGTTAGTGACAAAATTCTTTATTCAACTTCTAGCCAAGTTTTAGTGCCATACATAGAGGAATTAAGAAATAGAAACCAATAAATGCATGCAGCATATCCTATATATATTTTTTACGCTGGTGGAGTAGACTAGCTAGACATTTCAAGTTTGGATAGGAATCTATCTTACAATTTAATGAGTAGAATAGCTTGTTTTACTTTGTTTGTGTGGAACAAGGTTGAAATCCCACGTCTCTAGGGATACATTGGAACTTAAAACTGATAGTTTGTGATGAAGTTCATTCATTGATTCATGCTTGATGTTGCATTTCAGCTAGGATTGAACATAGAATAGTTGATTATTGACCAAACCACATTAACATTTCATTTAATTTTTGTCTACCGATTTTGTTTTCAATAAAATCTAGTGCCTCTCGAGTAGTTTTCATTCTAGCAAATTTAATAGTTGTTTATTGAATTTTTTTCGCATAATTTTGTGGGCCTAAGTGGGCTGGCACGTTATGGAGCGAGTCTTGCTATGAAACTTGGACTGGCTCATGAACATCTTTATTCATGGGCCGTGGTTAGGTTGGTACGGTGGCTTCTCAACTGACTTCAAGCAAGTGTGCTCTCCGCTTTTGCAAAAGTCTTTTATTTTTGCTTTGGCCTTCATTTATCGGACTCTTTCGAACCTTAAAAACTTTTTTCTTTCATTTTGCCATTATTTGGCTCTCTTACTTTTATTGGATTAACTTTTTTTTAACTCAATTTCAGAAGAATGAAAGAAACTTGTAACGACCCAAGTGTAAGTACCACTAAAAAAAAACAAGTTTTTTCTACGAAAAAAATTTTGTTGAAAAATTTTGTTAAAAATTTTCAACGAATTTCCAAAAGATATTAATAAAAAATTGTCATTATTTTTTTGACAGATTTTCGATGGATTTTTAACCGAATATTTTCGTCGAAAATTCGTTGGAAAATTGGTTAGCGCTAAAAAAAAATTTCTCCCACCAAATTTTCCAACAGAATTTCCAACGGAAACTTTTCCGTTGGAAATCCTTTGAAAATTTAAAGAACCCAAAAAATTTTGAAAACCCACTAAATTTTCTAAACAAAATTTTCGTTGGTAATAGTATTTTTTTAATTTATTTTCTTAAAATATTTTAAACTTTTTATAAATTTTATTAATCTTTTATAAAAAATAAGATATTAATAAAAGCAAATATATTCATATGTGAAGTTTATAATATTTAAAAGTTTAATTATATTTTCTTTTGCTTATTTTTTTACATTTTTGAAAACTTTCTTGAGTCATAAATTATAAATTAATAATTCCAAATTCATTAATTCTATAACATTAAAAAATTGATAAAAAGAACAAAATAAATTTTTAAATTTTAAAAAAACACATGATAAGATCTAATAAGAAATTTTAAAAAAATACTAATACTTTATGTATGTTATAATATTAATTAGTTAATATATATAAATTAAGAAGATAGATATATAATAAACTTATTAATTTAATATATTTAAAATATATTAGTTTATTATATCTATGTATACAAATTAGAATCATAGCTATATTAGACTATAGATATAAACCTGCATTATTAAAAAAAACTTATTGTATTAATATGAAATTACAAGTTATATTCTTTAATTGATATAACTTTATAAGTTAATATATATATATATATATGTATGTATATGAGATATTTAAATATCCTACATACATATATATATTAATATGTTTTATATGTAAACTTATAGTAATTTTATTTATATGATTACAGTTATTAGTTTTATTAGTTATTATCATACTTTTTACAAAATTATATTGATAAGCAATTATACAAATTTTGTAATATATATCAAATTATATTACATAATATTTGTGTCATTAATATATATAATAAATTTAGTAATATACCATTATGTTTTATATTGAGTAATTTTTAAACATAAATTATTAATAAAATTCAAAATATTAAAATTTGTGTTGCTATGGTGACTTAAATTTTTAATAGGAAATATCAAAATATATATCAAATTATATTACATAATCTTTAATAGGAAATATATTAATAAAATTAAATATATACATACTGGATTTTAGAATATTAAAAATATAAAAATGTTTTCTTTCATAAAAATCGGGTATAAAATTAAATAATATATTAAACAAAAACTAATAATAGTTTATTAGTAATTATAACCTTTATTAGTAACTTTATTAACTTTATTTATATGATTATATTTTAATAACTTTATTAGTAATTATTATCTCATTTTTTTATAACATATTAGTTTTTATAACATATATATAATAATAAAGTAATACGTATAAATATATATTATATAAAATTAACATATTAGTGATTGGTGATGGATAAAGATTGTAGATATCAGAATTTGTGTTGAGTTTAATTATCTTGCGAGTTATGTATGAGTGGGACTCTTTGGTTTAATTAGGAAAAAGTCTTAAGTTAAGTGGATCATTGAAGTTTATGATTGAATAGGACACAGACAGTAAAGAAATACTTTAAATAACTGTTGGTTGTGACGGGTTAGCTTTGGGTAATAGACAAAAAACCGTGGATTAAAAGTTGCTATAAATGGTTGCTATAAATAATATTAAATATTATTTTATACATTAATATTTAATATATTATAAATATCTAAAGATATTATTTACTTTTACAATGTTTATAGTTTATAAAGTAAAGTTTAATATACATATATTAAAAATTATTACTATTAATAATTATTCATTTATTAATAAAATATAAAATATTTAACTCTGCAACCCGTTCAACTTAGATAAAAAATTTACCAACTTAGTCTAAATCTAAACCAAAGCAAGGACTCAAATACTAAGCCTTAACCCATGTGGGTCAATCACTTTACCAAATTATCATTTCTGCAATTGATCCCTACCCCGTTCCCTGCTTTGCTCTCCGAACTCTTCACTTCCTCTGCGGTTCCGCGATTTCGATCTATAGCTTTGGAGCTTAAGGTCTTCTTCTTCTTCTCTCTCTCTCCCTTTTTCTTGTTCTTTCTCTCTTTATTTTTTTCCTGTTTGGTTGTAAAGAAATATGGAGGAAAACTAACCCTAAATTTATTTATTTTTTGTTTGTAACTTGCAATTTCAACGATTGAATGTGTTTTTCTGTGATTTTTGTTTGTTTTGTTTTTTTTTTTTTGTATGTTTTGGATTGTTTTGTCTTAATTGTTGCTTGTCTGCTGGGTCTGTTTATCACTGGTTAACAAACGCTTATCATTATTTTTGCTGGAGTTGTTATGCTAGATTTCTTTTCTTGTTTCTGGTTTTGGAATCTTTGAAGTATAAAGAGTTATGTCTTTATTGTGGCCGAGTCTTTACTATTTGGTTTTGGAGCCTTTATTGAAATATTTTACATTGATAGCATTAAAAACAATGACTGTCATAATGCCTATGGAACTAACTGACTTACTTACGTAATGGGCTTGCTTTTGTTGGCAAGTGTGAAGCTATTGACTTCTTCATTTTGCCAATTTTTTCCCTATAAATATTGCCTTGTTTGGGAGTTTTATTTCTTTAAAGTATTTTAGTTTATGAAATTGGGGTTTAGGGGCATGGGTGACTGCACTTTGCAAGAAACTTGCCATGTGGTGGCCATGGGTGAGGCAAATTTTTGCTATTGGATATGCCACCTTCATTGTAATCTGGATGACTTTATGATTTGTATACTCTCACTGCTTGTAATGGATATTAATGACAATACTCTCATTGTTTTAGCTAAATCTGTGCTTTATCCTTGATGTCAAATCAAGCTTTTAATGAGGCTGTTTTACTTTGTCATTTCATTTCATTGGTAGGATAAACTCTTGACTAGCAAGATTGTAGCAGAAGTTGCTATTCGCAAGACTATTAATACTAATGCCATTTCTGTTGTGGAGAAATTTCAAAAGGTAAGGTTGAAATTCCCTTTTTCCATCCTCTGGTAAAATCTTGGTGTAGCACATTGTGTCATGTGCTTTTGTTTTATTTATTGTATCTTTTAGTAAACTCATTCACTTTATTGTGCATCTACAATTGATATAATCCAATGGTGTGTCATAGTTTCTTGATGAATTTCAACTTTTGACTATAAACTTGTGTATGTGGTTCTATCTTTGTTCAGTTTAATAGCTTCCTTTCAACATGCTCACTAGAAAATTCACATTGATTGACTTATGATCTGTTTTGTCATGTAAAATATGTGACAGAACTGATTTTTAAATGCTTGAATTTTGCATTTGTAAGAAAGGTTGTTATTATTGCTGATGAATATAGGAATTCTTTAGTTTTTTTTCTTTGACTCAATTTGCTTTCAATATAACTTATGCATTTATGGTAAGAAAGTTTCATTTACTTTGAGATTTTAATATGTAGATGAATATGACCATGCCATTGATGAGGCTATAGAACTACCAAAGTAAGATTTGTTTATTCTTATTACATTGATTGTTTATTTTTATCTTCTCAACTATCTTTATTGATATAATCATATATACTTCAGAAATGTAATTTTTGGAATGTGCACAAATATCCTTCAATAATTTTACTTATGCAAAAGTTTGCAAATAATAGGTTCTCTAGCCCCATCAAAATATAAGAAGTGATTTAATTTGGCAAAACTATTAAAACTGTTGGGTTGTTAATGTTTGTTACCTTTTTCTGAACTTTTAATATTTGCTCAATGTATAGTTGTTGTGTATGGTTGTGGTTCCACTTCAACTAAAATTGAAACATGGAGTTAAACAAACTCTTAAGATAGAAGATTAACACCAAACTGTTACTTCTATTTCAACTGAAATAGCCTTTACTTAAGAATTTCCTTTTCAGATGGGAGGTTACACTAAATAGCCAATTTAGTCTGAGTGTTTTGCTTTCATGGTTTAACCATTTATTGGTTGTGGCTTCAAATTGTGGTACAGGAGGAGGAAGACTGTTAAGGAGTAAAGGTGGGGATAGAACCTTGCGAGGCCAACATTTGCATTCAATGGAGGTTCATATGTGGAGGGCTTAGTCTTAGAAGGCAGTTCAAATGGGGTAGAGGGCCTGGTTTATGATTACAATAGCATATTTAGTTTTATGTTTATATTTATTTGACAATTTTAGGTGTTACGTGTTTACGATGATTTTTAATAGCATGAACTCAATTTTGAATTTTCGATTTTAATGCGTATTTTTCTTATAAATTTTGAAAGTGAATTAGGGATTCAATTGATAATTTATTACTGAAATTTTGGTTAGTAATTTTCATTGGAAAGGCATATTACTAATGGAATTTTCAATGATATTTTTTATTGAAAAAGTATTTCCAACAGAATTTTCCGTTGGGAATGCTTTTCCAACGGAATGTATTACCGATTGAAAATTTCGTTGGAAAAACGTATTTCTAATCAAATTTTACCTTTTTCCAACGAAAAATTCTGTTGGAAAAGCCTTGTTTTTTGGTAGTGTACCTGCTCAGCAACTTTTCGGGCTTAAATCATGTGACCCTCTAAAGCTCAAACTCAAGTTGCTAGTAATAATGGACTTAGATTGTTATATATGTCTTAGCAATCACATACATATTATATGTGGGGTATCGGAATCCTTCCCACTCAAATCTTTGATGTCTTCATCAATGCCACAAATCATTCACAAGACTATAATTTCACTAGAGCAATGTGGAAGTCTACATCGGACTAGCGCAGGCTTTGTTACCACTTGTAATAACCCAAGTCCAACCGGCCTAGTAATTTCTTGAGTCTAAATCACGTAGTCTTCAAAAGTTCAAGCTTAAGTTGCTAGTAGTAATGGACTTGAATTGTTATATATGTATAAACAATCACATTCACATCATATATAAGGTATCATAAAACCCATTAACTTAATTGCAATTTCAATCAAAACCCACTTCGAGGAAAGTGAAGAAGAGTTGAATTTTCATCCTAAAAAGAGTAATCTAATGATACCATTGATATTGATGAAGTGCGTATATTTTAGGTCAGATTATATAAAAAAAAACAATGAAAAAAAATTGATCTTACCCAAACCCAAAAGGAGCAAGAAGCGAAGGAGTAACTGAGAAGCATTTCAAGTGAATGGGGTAAAAAGGAGATGATATCCACAGTTTAAAAATTTTAATCAAAGAAGGAGATATATTGATGTATTGAGGAGATGTAAACCTAATTTGAAAGGATGTATCATGTATGTGTCTTATGTTTTTTTGGAATGTTGACAAGTAAATTAAATTAGAAAGATTTTTGAATATGGATATTAACTTCAATTACAATTGAGGTTTTGCTCTAACAATCTGTTGTTAGACATATAGTAATATTTCATAAGGTTTCTATCCCACATTGCTTAGGTACAAAGATAGTGCTTTATATAAGCAAACTCATTATGAACTTATTGTAAGCAAGAAAAGAAAATAGACTCACGTGTACACGAGATTGGGTTAAGTTTTGAAAAAATGTGGATTTTTCCCCGCCTAAGTGATATTTTTGTATCTTTGCTATGTTTTTTATTTCCTTAACCAAGCCTCTTTACCAAAATTTGATTTGGTCTCTGATTTTTTCAGTAACTTTAAAGTATCTTTCAAAATATTCTTTATAACATCTTAGCTTTGTTAGGTTCTTTCTTCTTTATTTTCTGTTGTTCTTGTATCCCTGATATTTTGTGCAAACTAATCAGGAAGAGTTTGTTAAATATCGAGAGATAATCGCTTTAATCCTTTTGCCCCGAGTTTCATACAATCAGCGAAGAGTCTGTTAAATCTTAAGAGATAATCGTTTCAATCCTTTTGCACCTAGTTTTATACTCTGAATGGGCAAAAATTATCCTTGAGGATAGTGTATCACGCCTCAAACTAGTTTAAGTTGTCATTTGCTTCGATCTTTATCCAACAATCTTAAGGATAATAGATTCTCATACTGATAATGTTGTTGTCGCTGTTGCTACTTCCACCACCACTGTCAAAGGTTCTACCTTGGCAAGCGCTGCCATCATTGTAAATGTTGTCAATTTGGTGCAAGATAGAATCTAGCATAGTCAACAAAGTTATGATAATAAAAAAGTGATGTTCTTAATTGTAATAATATTGTTGAATAAAAAAATGTTGAATTTTTTAAACATATTTTTTGATTGAGAACTGTTACAATTTCTTATACTCCTTTTAGTAATAATGTTTTTAAAATACTAAATGATGATCTGAGGAGTAAAAGACCAAGGAAAGAAAATTTTTTGGTAATGATTTTTATGCTTATTTTATAGATAATGATCCTTTAACTTATACTAATACAATTTCTTCTAAAGAAAGTCTATTTTAGAAAGAAGTTATAAAAAATGAGATTAATTCTATTTTACAAAATCAAACTTGGGAATTAGTTGATTTCCACTTGGAGTTAAACCAATTGTTTGTGAATATATTTTTAAGAGAAAATTTAATCTTGATGGTTCTATTAATAAATGCAAAGCTAGATTAGTTGCTAAAGGTTTTACTCAAAAACAAAATATTAACTATTTTGATACTTTTGCTCCAATAACAAGAATTTCATCTATCCATGTTTTAATTGCCTTAGCTTATATTTATAAACTTGTTGTTCATTAGATGGATGTTAAAATAACTTTTTTAAATGGTAATTTAGAAGAAAAAATTTACATGGTACAACCCAAGGGATATGTTCTTCTTGGTCAAGAAAACAAAGTTTGTAAATTGATTAAATCTTTATATGGCTTAAAACAAGCACCAAAATAATGTCATGAGAAATTTGATTAACTTCTTTTAGTAATGGATTGTAAAGCCCGACCTTATAAAATACTTGTCATGACATACATGTGATGGATAACATGTTTGCATGTTAGAAGAGTATCGAAGAATTTACAAAAGTCGATATTGTACTTAGAGGTACAACAAAGTTGATTTAAGACTCGAACTAGAACAAATAGAGATTTTAGGGTGGAATTGAAAATTTTAAAATCTGAGAATGACTTAGAATGATGATTCGGAGTTTGAGGACCAATTTGGAGTCAAATTGAAAATTTCACTATCTAGGGGTAAAATGGTAATTTTGCCACTCAAGGACAAGATGAGAATTTTTTTTGAAAGATTTTGATGATATTTGACTTATTGGAGTATGATTTGAGGTTGAGAACTGAAAATTTGTAATCTCGATATTTTTTCGAAGCATAGGGGTAAAATGGTAATTTTGCCACCCCAAGGCCAAAACAATAATTTTTCACCACCAGGACACTTGTCCAGCACATGGATTTTATCCAATATTATCATGAATAATTGAAGGAATTTATATGGTGGAGAGAGAAAGCTTAATAGTTAAAAAATAAAAATAGACCAATGAAATTGTGACATATGGCATATTTATAACTATTAAATATTTGGCTTATAAATTAACACAAATCAGCCCATTTTCTCTTCATATGGTCGGCCAAACCAAGAGCAAAGGAAGAACAAAGGGAGAAAAGAAAAACAAGAACCCTAGGTGGGAAAATTCAAAGGAAAATTGGTGGATTTCAAGGAATCAAGCAATCAAAGGTAAAATTTTGTGATTTTGACTTGTGATCTACCTTTCCCATGCATTTCTCCTTATTTTTCATGGTTAGATTTCATGTTTTCATGGTGAATTCATGGCTGGTCAAAATGGTTATGGAGAGAGAAAGATGTTGGATTGATTTGATTTTAAGTTATGTTAGTGTTTTTAATTAGTTTAGCATATTTAGAAACAAAACAATAAGAAAAGAATTCATTTTCCCCATCAACCATCAATGGCCGAATTTCCTAGGGAGGATATTGTGACTGAAATTGATGATATTTTATGATATTTTAGTGATATTTGATGTTTGATGAGGTTAGAAATTAAATGAGAAATTTTGGTGTGAAAATCTGAATTTTTACCTAATGTATAGACATGTGTGATTATTGGCCCGAGATTGATAAATTGAATCTCATTCACAGTCACTGAGGTAATTTAGGTATAATTGGAGTGTAGAAAGTGAAAGAAATTGATTTGGAGTTAAATTGGAGGTTTTAGCCAATTTCACCGAGAATAGTGCGAATTAGGTCGAATACCGTATTTAAATGGCTATTCGGACATTTTGCATCACATTTCGTGCATTCATATAGATTTATAGAGCCTGAAATAGTTTATGATAAATTGACACAATTTATTGAAATTCGTGTCATGTATGATGTATAGGTAGTGAGCCCTTTAACAAGGGTAAAGAGATTGTGCCTGAAGATCGAGAATAGGAGTATATCGAACTCTTAGTACTGTGAGTAACCTTACCATCATTTTAATTATCTAAAGTATGTTTTTAATCGGTTTTGGTGAAATTTTATGAAAATGAGTTTAAATGGTAAATCTTTGTGTTTTGTAAACAAAATGTGTTTACAGGAAAAGATTTTATAAATTGTCTTGAAATTGAATAATGATTTTGAAAAATAGAGTAATTGGAGACCACTTGTTATGTTGTAAAATTTATGATTTGAATCGAAGGGCTTATGACAATATTTGCATGAATGGTTGAATTAACATTTGTGTTCAAATATATGAAATGTGTATTTAGCCTTGAAAGGCTGTGAATTACAATAATTGCCATATCATGTTATTGAATTTTATTGATTGGTGGGATAATTATTAGCTTACTGCAGTAGACGGGTTTCCGTGGACTAGCCTATTATAGGGGCACGGTAAATCCTATTATATTTTGCCTCAGTTGGAGAGGCGAGTAGGGTAACTCTCGATGTATAACTTTTAGAGTTCACTTCATGCCAAACCACCACTTAAGGGGGAGCTCGACCAACTCCAAGGAACGACTATGTTTTCAAAATAAAACATGACTTTCTAATAACCTTGACGGACTCAGTTGGGATAGCCCTAGGCCAAGGTATCCCAAATAACTGAGTATGATAATAATTGTTGGCATGAGCCAAGCTTTTAAGAAATTCAGAAGCCATACTGATTACTTGATTTAAATAAATTGATTTCATTTGGTTGAAATAAGTTGAAAGATGATAAATTACAGTTTGATGAAATGTTTTAATAGTCTCCTTTTACTCGCCTTTAGATATTTTAAATGATATTTGTTTACTCACTAGGATTTTATAATCCCACCACCCTCATTTCCACCCATTTTAGGTTTAGAATAAATTGTAGATAACTGATATCGGCGAGGACTATAGTTGGACTTGCCACATCCAAAAATTGTAGGTTCATTTCTTTTGATACTTTTAGTCATTCGTCGGCCTACGTGTCATTGTAAATTAAATTTTATACTTTTGGTTATCTGTATTACAGCATGTATGAATTTATTTTGCTTTTACTCTGTAAAAATTATTTACACAGTGTTATAAAAATATTATTTTATTAGAAAATTAAATATTTTATTCTATATTTTTATTTTATTCTAATAGTCATAATTTCATTTTAAATGAATGTTTTAGACATCCAAATTTATTTTGATTTTGAATTATGTGTTTTGTACTTGTATATTACAATTCAGCCAGTTTCGAAATTTTCAAGGAAAAATGATCAAAATACCTTTGTGAGACGAAAATTATTATTTTGTTTGTTTTAAGTTGGAAACAATTTAAAATATTTTAGAACGTGGTATTTGGTAATAGTTGCTCACAGGGAAAATGAGAAGTTGATATTAAAACCTTACGAGATTCTGGTTGACATTCTGGGTAATGAGTGTCGATCGGGACGTCGAGGCGGTTGTCACGGGCTCAAGGGGAGTATCGGGTCGTGACATGGATTTTCTACTGTTAGAGTTGATAAATGTCTGTATACAAAAACTATTGATTGTAAATGTGTGATTGTTAGTTTATATGTTGATGATATGCTTATTTTTGATACATGCATTGATGTTGTCAATAAAACAAAATGTTTTTTAACTTCTAAATTTGATATGAAAGATTAGGAAGAAACCAATGTTATTTTGGGTGTGTCATAATATATGAGTCCTAAAACTCAGACGTTTGACATAAAAAGAATCATCATCAATTTTTTTTTTGTTTAAGTGCGATTAACCACCTAATTGAATTTATTTTTCTAATGATGTCTTAAGCTTAACTTAAGTTAATTAAAAAAATAGGTTCCGATCTACAAAACTGATTAGGTTTAGAAGCACAATTACATGTAAGGAAAAGATTAGCACCCTTACGACACCCATTCAAAGGTACCTAATTAATTATGTGTTTTCTTTTTAGCCTTAATAAATTAATTTATTTTGATATCCTAGTTTTTATCCCTTAATTATTTCTACAATTCATTTTTATAAATAAAATGTCCTTTAATATTGAAAATTCTTCATAAATTCCGTAACACTTTTGGTAAATTTTGGAAAGATTTTCTCACCTAAAATTTTTAAGAAAGTTATCCCTTATAACATTATCAAAATTCCATCATCAGAAGACTTCTATTTATTTTGTATTAAACATTCAGTATGAAATTATATTTAAAAAATATAAAGTATTTATTTATTTATGTTTTTATTAATTATTTATAAATAAACTTTTTTGGTAAAAATATATGGAATTACCCCCTAACCTTTATGACAAGGTCCCATAATTATTTACTCTAAATTTTTTTTAAAAAAAATTACCCTTTACAACTTTCCTTAAAAATTCCATTTAAAAGATTTAATTTTAAATTATTACAAATCTTTATTATTTTTATTTTTATAATTTTATTCTGCCAATTATGGTGATACAAATTTCATTTTAACCTAATTATGGCCTAAAACAAAAATTTATTTTTATTATTTTATGTATTTTATTTATAACAAAAGCAAAATAAATAACAAAAAAATAAACATAAATAAAGTAAGATGAAAGTTTAAGCCACACCTAGTAGATGGAACAAAAATTGAATGGGATTGGGCCTTGTCGAATGCTATCCACAACAAGTAATCCAAAGATTTAACTGAAATGGGTTTGGACAATAAACTAACCAACCCAACAACCAAAGCAAGCCTAAATAAGTTGGCCCACAACCAAAACCAAGCCTAAATATTTGAGCTTCCTTCCTCTCTCTCTCTCAAACTTTTATTTATTTATTTTTATAATTGAAGGGGGGGGGGGGGGGGGGTTCGAACCCTACTCTTTAAGTAGGGGGATCATGCACCAACCAATGAGCCAAATGCTCGGGTGTAAACTTTTATCTTTTACTTTCACCAAGACATCATCGGCTGCTGCACTTTCCATAATCGGTCGCCGTTAATTGGTGTCGAAATCTCATCGAGATTCACCCCCCAAAACCCTTTCAAGTCGATCTATCTTTTAATCAGACTCATTTTCTCTAAAACTTCTCCAAAATTCCTAGATCTAAATCTAAAAATTTCAAAGCCTAAAAAAACCAAGAACACTATTTTTGCTCACTTTTCTTCTGTAATTTTTTTTCTATTGTTTTTCTTCCCTTCTTGTTGCCATGTTTTCTTGGGGTTTTTATGGGTGTTTTCTTAGAATCTTGATTTCATTGTGAATCTTTGATTTTATTTTTCCTGATTTTATTTTATTTCGTGGGATGGTTTTTTTGCATAAAATTTTTCGATTTGTGGGATGATTTTAAGGATTCCATTGATCTTTTTCCTTTTTTAATTAATCTTTTTTTCTTTTAATTTCTTTTCAATCTTAGTATAATCAAATTATTGGGAGTTTGATGCATTTGATAAATTATACTCGACTTGATGTAGCTTATGCTATGTGTAGACTGAGTTGATATGGACAGTCTTAATTAATATCATTGGACTGCTTTGTGCAGAGTAATGAAACATCTGAGAGGTACCATGAACTATGGTATTTTCGATAATAGATTTTTACTGTATCAGAATGATACAATGATGTTAATTGGATCTCAGATTCAAATGAGATAAAATCTACAAGTGGATATGTATTCACCCTTGGTAAGTGTGCTGTAACTTGAAAACAGCCAAACAACAATAATTGCTAAATTTACAATGGAATTAGAATTTATAGTTTTGGAGTTGGCTGGTAACGAGGCTGAGTGGTTAAAAAACCTTTTAGTAGATATTTTGTTAGGAATGAAATCAACACCTTCGATATCTATGCATTGTGATTGCCAAGTGATAATAGTCATTGTAAAGAATAAAACTTTCAATAGTATGAATAGACACATTCATTTAAGACATGATGTGGTAAAATAGCTGTTTGGAGATGAAATAATGTCCATTATTTATGTGAAGTTAGAACTGATTTGGTTGATCCTTTAACTAAACCCGTGAGAAGAAAATTAATTAATGATACATCGAAGGGAATGAGACTTAAGACAATTGAGAAAAATCAACAATAATGGCAACCCAACCTATATAAGTGACAATCCTATAAATTAGGTTCATATGGGTAATAAGAAGTTATTTGTTGATAAATTGATGTACTATTAAAATTATTGTTTCTCCCATAATGTGTAAATAGTGCAAATATTGTAATGAAAGAGAGGTTGAGTTAAACTCTTAATGAATTCCATATTCCTTATGGATAGTTTATTAAATTGCAGTATACACTTGATAGAATCACCTATGTAAGTGTGGAGTGGGCGCTCTTACGAGAATTGTGGCAAATTCTCTGAAGCACTTATAAATAACCAAGCATGAACATGGCCTATTTGCACAAAATTGTGTTGAACAACAAAAATTGTGGGGGTGTAATGTGATTGATGAAAATAATATTTCACATAAAGAATTTTTTGTTCATATAAGTTATAAACTTCACTAAAATTCTGTCATTTATATTTTATTATTTCTAAGCCTAGTTCATAACTCAAAAAGCATCAGTCTCGATGTATTACATTCGAGTGAGATTAGACCTAGCAAAAACTTCCTATTATGAAAGCTTATGAAATATGTGGGGTATTATTGAAAATATAGTGATATTTCATAAGGTTTCTATCTCATATTGCCTAGGTACAAAATATGTTAATGCTTTATTTAAGCAAACTCATTGTATGCTTGTTGTAAGTAAGAAAAGAAAGTGGGCTCGCGCACATACGAGATCAAGCCAAGCCCTAAGAAAATGTGAATTCCCCCCTGTGCACAAATGTATATGCGGGTTAAGCCTAAGTGATATTTCTTTAACTGTTTGATTCTGATAACGTTATAAAGATGTGGTCTTTGATTTTTTAGTAATGTTAAAATATCTTTCAGAATATTTTTTATAATGTCTTTGTCGTTATTCTCTATAAATACCAACATTCACGTTCATTCTCAACACACCACAGTTCTCACTGCTTCCTTTTCTCTGCTTTCTTCTCTACTTAGCCTTGTTGGGATCTTTCTTCTTTATTTTCTATTGCTTCCATATCTTTGATAGTTTATGCAAACTAATCAAAAAGAATCTATTGAATCCTGAGGATAATCGCTTTAATCCTTTTGCATTGAATTTCAGACTCTGAAGGAACGAAAATTATCTTTAAAGACAATGTATCACTCCTCAAACTAGTTTGAGTTGTCGTCTGCTTTGATCTTTACCCAACATGTGTATACAAGTATCAAACTATTTGGCTGGGTTCTTTAATTTGACAAGTGTGAATTATTTTAGCTCCTCGGCCTGCCAAACTCCATACTTGATGACTACTATAACTTAGAATAGGGTTAGGAAGAATTGTCGATTTAGCCTCCTACTCACACCCACATTGGCAATATATTCCTCATAGTCTTAGAGGACAAGAACCATACAATAACAGCTCAACATTTGATATTGTGGATGTGATAGCTTATGGCTTGTTAACAAAGTTAGGTAAGACCTTCCTAATCCGATATACATCATAAATGCATTTTGCCTTTGTTCAAATTTCAAACCCATCTGCGTCCAAAAAAAAAAAATTTCAAACCCATCAACTTCCAACTCCCATGAATTATAATCATATATCCCACAACGCCGACAAATATCAGTCCTTAGGGACCCCATAGATAGACCCTTTTTGGTTTCTTTCTTTTTCCTCTTCCTCACTATTTTTACAAGAATTTTTTGGATTGGAAAAGGAGGAAAGTGCGAATTTCGTATAGAAGTTTTCTCATTAGAAAACGGAAATAGAATATTATTATAAAAAGTACAAGAGGGAACATATAACCTCTTCTTGTGATGTTCATTAATGATTGGGTAGTCTTATCAAGTAATCAATTGTGGAGGGAATTGACAGGTTGTAAAACACAGTTTCCACAAACATTTGCCTTTGGCTATTTATTGGCTCTTTCCATGTAAAGTCCACTATTAAGTTTCCCCACGTTACAGAAAAGAAAAGTGCGTTTAACCTTACTCTATTATTTAATTTCTCATGCTTTTATTTGTAAATTAAGGCAATCATTTGAAGAAAAAAGTTAGGAATTTTAGTTACCTTTAAGAGAATTAGGCAAGAATATCAGACATTGACAGATAATAAAGTCTCTCTTCACGGAAAGTGAATGATCAGTTCTTGCTGTTGATGCTTTAAGGTTTGGATATTATTCATATCATATATTTACAGTTTGTTTCTGCAATAAGCTTTCGGTTTTACCTCATAGTCATTGGTGGAATTGATACATATTAACCCTAATTTTAAATAGCAATCACAATTTTGAGTTCTGGGTTCTCCTGATCAGCACTTCGATTTTGTATTTTTTACCTTCATTCAATGCTATAAGTTACACATTAATAAGTTGCTTTTGTAGTTAGCATTTATTGAGTTGTGCTCAAGCTGTATGTCACAAGTTCATGTTTTCAATCTAAAAAATATATTTGAAATAAGTCTTTTACTTATTATCCTAAAACACACCTCATATCTTATTGATGTGAAATTCATAACATTTTACTCTATTCATATGTGCAATTCCTATATTAGGATTTGAATTTGCTTATGAAAGTCCCACATCAGTGAAGATTTGAATTTATTATGATACACTTGTTAGGGCTCATCTTTTCAACTTAACATTTATCTTAGATGGATTCCTTATTTATTGATTCAATATCCATCCATCTCTTGTTGATGAGGACCTATTACATGTGCACAAGCTTAATGCTAATTATGATATATGACACCTTCTCAATAAATGTCTGATTTTCGTTTTTGAGAAAAAAAAAAAAAAACTTGAACTCGACATTTGTCATTTGGAGGCCACCTATCCATCACTTTAACAAGAATTTATAACTAAATTTGATTTTTTTTTTCATTATAATATCAGAAAAATTAATTTTTTAACACATTTGTATGCGTATTAATAAAAACAAAGATCTACAGATATGTGGATCAGATCTCTAATTTTTTGAAATCAAAAAATTAATTAATTTGATGCGGGATAAAATGTTATATCGAGACAAAACTTAGCTTTGAAATTATTTGTAAAACTTAATGAGTAATCAAAAAGGAAGTCAGCAAGGCATGAAGCCAAAATCATTTTGGTTGATCCATAACCACAAGAAAAAAGTCTAGTTTTTGGTCTTCCGCCTTTTTTGTTTGTCATATTCATCTTTGAGATTTTGACGTCATTTTCAGTGTTTCTAAATTCATCACTAGCTGTTTTTTATGACCCATCCCTCACCTCTCTAGCCGACCTCAATCCAAGCTCGCCTCATCCGCCCCAACCCCCGCCTTAACGACAAAAAAAAAAAATGGTAATTAAATTGATTTTTCAGATTTTTTGTTAAATTAATTAATGAGTTTTGACCATGAGTGGTATTAATTTGTACTCATAGCGATCTGCCATATTGTGAACGTGTTGTCTTTGTTAGTATATGCCAATTTTAATAAATTCTTTTTTATTCAAAATGTTATTAAAGGCATAAAAAAACATATTGCTAAGAAGGTTGTCAAACGATATTATCAAATTTGTAAAATCAAACACATGCGTATATGTCACATAAATTCCCTACCTTGGCTCCTACTTTGATGGTACTAGAGAATTATGTTATTGCAAATTCATGTGATAAATCATTAATATACAATAAAATGAAATGTTCATTATTCATAACAGTATTTCATTGTGATTTTACAAGATTATATGGTTCTTCTATAATCATGATACATTATCCTAGAAAATCAAATATAAAGTGACATTTCAGCAAATTAGATTAGTTCCTATAATATTATGGTTTGCCTTCCTTGGTCAGCTTTTTTTGGCAGTCTGTTCCTCTTTGTAGCACAAGTTCCTGCTTGCTTTGGACAATACATTAATTAAATATTAGTAATTAGTATTGGACTAGAAAATGCCTTCCCCTTTGGACTCTAGGGCGGTGAGAGAAAATGTTGAGCAAAGCCCCGAAAAAACTTGGCTGGTAGTTACAATACATTTATTGATCTCGGCTAACCATTGCCTGGGGTTTCTTTCTCTCTGTTTCCCACTCTAGCTATACCCTCCATATAACCACCAACACCCACCTCTCTCTCTCTCTCTCTCACCGTTAACAATCTTTTGTCAATCTTCCTTGTTTTATTTCCTACTCTTGATTAGCCTTCACCCTTGACCCACAAAAATGGCAGCTAAGCAGATCGTTGCCGCCGTTGTTGCCACCATCTTTGTACTGACGTTCTGCAGCGGCACCATGGCACAGGCGCCGGCACCTGAGCCAACCGCTGAGGCACCGGGCCCGGACTGTTTCACCAACTTGTTGAGCTTGTCGGACTGCTTGACGTACGTGGAGGCTGGTAGCAATTTAACAAAGCCTGAAAAGCCTTGCTGCCCAGAGCTGGCGGGGCTTGTAGAAAGCACTCCCCAATGTTTGTGTTATCTGCTGGATAAGAATGCCACTTCTAGCTATGGGTTCAACATTGACATGAACAGGGCTCTGAATCTTCCCACTGTCTGCAAAGTTTCTACTCCTCCTGTTAGTCTTTGCTCAGGTAATTTCTTTTGCCCTTTAATGAGCTAATTCCTTAATTTCTTTTGCAATTCAGTACCTTTTATTTGGGAAAATCTTATCAATTATACGATAGAAAATATACAACAAGTTGGTCTAAGTAAATTTGTTGTCGCGAGGCTAAAATACAAACAAAGGTTTGAATAATTAATTATCCAACTATAAAAAAAAAAAAAACAAAACAAGTGGTTGAATTGGGATTCTTCTCTGCTTTGTTCACGAGGCTACACATATATTACCTTTTCTGTGTAAAATTTTCATATAAGGTCTCATTTATTTCTCCAATGTTTTAGATATTGATGATGTTAATTATTCTTTTGTTGAGCAAGAACTTAAAAGCTCTTTCTTCTTTGTTTTTGCCGATTCTTGTTACTCTTTTTTAGTACCCCTCCTCCTTCATTTGCTGTATTAAGCCAAAGTAATAAAAACAACACATTATGGACATTGCACATGGGTGGGCTATGCATTGTGTAGTTAATATAGATCTCAACTTTTAGTATGGCAAAACAACATCTAGTCATTATTTGGCAAAACCACCTTCTAGATTTAGATCCGAATTATGAAATATGTGAAAGGTACAGCGAAAATTACCAAAAAGAAAATCCTAGGGAAATACGGTATTTTTCTGAGGGAATTTAGTATGCATCTGTCTGGATTGGTACCACACCTGTGACCATATATAGCCCATATCATAACTCTCCACAACCAATCCTAACGTTGGCAGCAAATGCACGTTGTTTCTGCATCTTCCACTCTCTCATCATTCATTTTGGGTCCAAATTGTATCCACACTTTAGGGGCCTTATTTATTTAACACCTTCCACTCAACCATTTTTTTGGCTTCTTCACTTTAATTTTGCGTCTGGGTTCCTTGCTTATAAACGTATAGCTACTCCTCATTTATTAGACCTAGACTAGCTACAACAGTATAGATGTGGGCAGCTTAATTGAAAGCTCATTACTCAAGTCCAAAAAGTCAAATTTCGTTCCTACTGGTTGAATTAAAACAGATATACATGTCTATCATTATTATAAGTAATTAATCTATTGTCAAATGAAATCAATTGTTTAATTGTTTGTACCCAAGGAAAAGGCAAAATCGAAGTGAGAAAAAAGAGGAAAGAATTATTATTTTTAAACACCAAACCAGAAATATGTTTAAACAGCACTGACTGAGCACATGGGAAGGCGAGACGCCAGCTTTGCCTGATCGGGGATTTGGGGTTTTGCCTACTTCTTTGCCGCTCATTTATGGCCATTCAAGGATTCTGGGTTTGCTCTCACCGAATTCACGTGCACTGTCCTTTTTATTATAAATTTGAAATATAAATAAATGAATCACGTGCTCAGTTATTGGCCTTTAAGATTTGGATACACCAAACCCTTCAACAGAATCACTCCGTTTGTCACCAAAGTTTTTTATATTATTTTTTTTTTGCCATTTATATTTTTTCCAGTATTGTAGTAATCTCTTCATTCCATAAATATTCTTTTATTTACATATTTTTAGTTACCTTAAATTAATGTCTCCTTCAATTTTTTTATTTTTAAAAAAATCATTTTTACTTTCCATTATCATTTTCAACTACATAATTACTCGTCAATGTGATATTATCTGGATGATAAGGAAGAGATGGAAGTTTTAAGTCTTACGTGGGTTTAATCCAATTATATGTTACTTTAAATTGACATTTAAATATTTAATTTTGTTAGATATATATCGTAGCACATACCATTCCCTGTTTAACTATAACATTACTTTCGTTTCGTTCTACAGTCATCACTGGCGCCCCAGCTGAAAGTCCAACCGGAAATGGAGGATCTATGTCACCGGGTAATTAATTTTTTTTTCAAGTTCTAATTTCTAAGTTGCTTTACAACAAAATTGGCTAATCTTAGCAAAATTAAACAAGATTAATGTATATGTTTGATCTCTAATGCAAGAAAGAAAGTATATTTTCAATATTGAAATGGAGCAGCATCTGGATTTTCAAATGGTAAAGGTAAAGTTATTGGATTTGGTTAGATGTATTTTGAAATAGAATATATTAAAGAAGATTATCCAAATGTCGAATTAAGTCTGCAATCATTACTGTTACAGACTCAGTGCGACATTACAGTTTAAACTCAGCACAGAATAGGACTTAACAAATGGAACATATATATATATATCCTGAATAATAATAGAAATAAAGTTTACCTTTAGTTTGTCAAATTCCTAGTTCATCCAAGATTAATTTTGATCTAAGTTGGAGTTAGTCATGGCTATCTTGAATTCTATCTGTCTAGATTGATAACTAAATATGGTTTAAAATTAACTACTTATGTATTTTTAATATTTAACTAATCACTTTGGAAAACGAATTGAAAATGGCCAGGTTTTGCCCCGCAAGGATTAGCTGCCAGCCCTTCAAGTGGAAACAACAGTGGAGCTTCAAACATTGCAGTCTCTGGTCTAGCTTCCCTTGTTGCCTTGGCAATTGCCTTTCTGCCCACACTTTTTGGGATTTAAATTCTTTTGCCATAGTTGAACTTAGTTTCCTCCATTATTTATATACTGCATTGTTCAGATATTCTGTGTCAAGTATTATTATTATTATATATTTTTTTGAGAGAGAGACTGTGTCTAGTACGTAAGTTACCAATAACTTGAAGGAGTTTGTTATGACATTTATTTCTTGAAGGCTGTACCATTGTTCTTGGCAAACACCTTTATGGCTCTAGCGCTCTATTACCCATTCAATATGTTAAATCCAATCTTTCAATTAACCAATGCCATTGTCACAAGCTGAATTTTTCTTTAAAATTTTTTCTTTTTTATGTATTATAAAGTTATCACTCTCTCTGTTCTATTATATTTATTCTTTATTTACTTTTTTTTAAAAGAAACTCAATTTTGACCATTTCTTTCAACAAAAACATAAACTTATAACATTTTTAAAGGTAAATTTTACCTACACCTCTTGTGATTTTAAATTCTTATCGAAGGACATATTGTGGTTTTTTTCTAATTAATTCCTTATGAATATCTTTGTTTTCTCCATTAACACTTTACAAATAAAATTTTGTTTATGAATGGGTTAGGATGTTAAATTTACCTAATATAATTAAAAAAATATCTTTAAAAGTGAAAATTAAGTTAATTTTTAATTCAAGATATTTTGGCAATTTTATTGGAGAAAATTAATAATTTGACCCTTTGTGGGAAGTTATTCATAAGATACTAATTGAGCAGAAGAATCCAAATTCTCTGCCCTTAATCTGTGCCCTTCTTTGGCAAAGTGAAACGTGTTTATTTTTTTAATTACTAATTAATACATGTTTGGATTTAATCTTTTTATCTCTTTTTTTTTTTTCTCACATTTCCTATTTTCTCTCACAAAACAATTGTTCCTCCATATCAGTAAGAAGATAATGCCTTTTTGCAAAAAATTTACTAGTTGATATTGCAAAAAATTTACTAGTTGATATTGCAATAAAAGATACAATTGGGTATCAATTGGATCTGCGAATTAAACCGACAATAGTAGGCAATTATATCATCATCTCTCCCTGCTAATCTCTCTTACGACCACCCAATTTGAGATTCATGAACTGAAAATAAAACTGTTTGGAAGAGATAGGTGTGGAGAATTAGGATAGGAGAGAAGAAAGAATTTATTTATTTAGGATTTATAAGCAGCAGAATAAAAGAGAAAGTGGAAAGAGAAAGGGATCACTAAGCCTGAGAGCAGAATTTGGGTTTTGCCTCTTTTTTTTTTTTTATTGATCTTTTAACAAAATTTGATCCCTTTCTTTGTTTTACTGAAAGCAGAATTTGGGTTTTACCCTTTCTTTATTTTCCTTCTTTTTTATTGGTCTCACAATAAAATCCGATCCCTTCTTTTGTTATTCTGAGAGCAAAATTTGGATTTTTGTAATTTGTTTCACAACAAAAGAAAATCTTATCTTGCATCGATGAAGGTAGGAAAAGACAAGTTCATGTTTTTTTTTGTCGGAGCAAACAAGCAGAAGATCACCATTTTATGAACCATCTGCTGATAGAGGAAGAAAAGAGGAAATAAGAGATAAAAAAGATTAAAGCTAAACATGTATTAATTAGTAATTAAAAAGATAGACACGTGTTATTTTGTCAAAAAAGGGGCACAAAATGGGGCACGGATTGGGGGCAAAGGATTTAGATTCATAAGAAAAAAAGTATCACAATGTGCTAATTAGGAAAAAAAATGGCAAATGTCATATGAGAAAAGTTAAACCACAAGAAGCTTGTATGGAGTTTACCTACTTCTTAATAATAACATGAGTAAGTTTTGAATTTCAAAATTTTGGAAACATACATTTTAAAATTTTAATTTTATATAATATTTTAGAAGATAACCCATAACTAAAAAAAAATGAAGAGAAAGATAACTCATTAGCTTCGGCATTGCTCCTCATAAGGTCGAAATTTTTGTTTTGCAACTTGTCCGTGGCAAGCTTCTGGTCAAGGATACCTTTGTGTCTCTTGGTATTATTGGTGAAGCAGCAAATATTTGTATGGTTGATAGTGGAACATAAATATGGAACTGATAGACATAAAGATTAGTGTTTGAACTTGTACATGGCACAGAGAATTTGGGAGGAGATGTAGTGATGGATATCCATGAACTGATAGTGGAAGGTTGGACACATGAGAGAAATGAGAGAGTATTATCCAAGTGCTTATATGGAAACCTACTTTCATAAAAAATAACATGGTGAGATACATAGGTTTTATAAGAGACAGGATCATAGCAAAGATAAACACTTTGATGTAAAGAATACCCAACAAAGACACACTCTTTCAACTTTGGTTGCATTTTGTCTGTAGAAACACTTTGCTGAGGTTGAAGGGGATTCGGTTTCTAACTTTAAACATAATTTCAAGTAACTGACAGTTGAAATAGCTGAGTGGCTGAAGAGACCTTTTATAGAGGAGAAAGTGTGGGATACAATCAAAGGGTGCGAAGGGAATAAGGCACAGAGGCCGGATGGTTTTAACATGGATTTCTTTAAGAAGCAATGGACAATCATTATAGGGGAAGTGATGAAGTACTTTGAGGAATTTTACCAAGTGGGAGGTTTATTGATAAAGGGATTAATACTTCATTTATCACATTAATTCCAAAAGTGGCAAATCCGGTGGAGTTAGGGGAGTTTAGGCCAATTAACTTAGTCGGTAGTTGCTACAAAATTTTAGCAAAGCTCATTGCTAACCGATTGAAGCAAGTCATTGGTGATGTCATTGGTGAGAACCAATTTGCTTTTATCAAGGGAATACAGCTGATTGATTGTGTGTTAGTGGCAAATGAAATGGTGAATTTGCTGAAAAAAAGAAAAAGTGGGGGTGTGATTATGAAAGTGGATTATGAAAAGGTTAACGATAATGTCCGGTGGGATTTTTTGAACTTAATTATGAGGAAAATGGGTTTTCGAGGCCGATGGAGGAAATGGATAATGCAGTGTATTACCACAGCTTCGATTTTAGTTTTGGTTAATGGAACACTTACGAGGCAGCTTAAGATGAAAAAAAGCTTAAGGCAAGGGTGCCTTCTATCTCCCTTCTTGTTCAACATTGTGGGAGAAGCTTTTAGTGCTATGATGGAGAAAGCTGTAACTAAAGGGTTGTTTAAGGGGATTAAAGTCGGGAATGATAAGCTTAGCATCGCGGATCTCCAATACACCGACGACACTATGGTATTTTGTGATCCTCGCCGTGAGAGCATTATTAATTTAAAAAGGGTCCTTAGGTGCTTTCAACTTACCTCAGAAATGAAAATTAATTTTAATAAAAGCTATCTATTAAGAGTTGGTGTTGTGGAAAACCAGTTGAGGAAATGGGCTGGTAAAATTGCATGTAAGCTGGACAGCCTTCCAACGACTTACCTTGGGATGCCACTTGAGGCAAGACATAATTCCATCGCGGTATGGAGACCAGTTATCGATAAGTTCAAATCAAGACTGGCTGGATGGAAGACCAAGCTGTTGTTTCTAGGGGGCCGGATAACCTTGTTAAGGTATGTCTTGTCTAGTCTCCCTGTTTTTTACATGTTAGTGTTCCAAATGGCAATAGGGGTAAGAATGGAATTAAAAAAAATTCAAATGAGGTTTTTGTGGTGTGGTGCGGAAAATAAAAAGAAAATACATTATGTGGAGTGGAATAAAGTGTGTAATTATAAAGAGTGTGGAGGGATTGAAATGGTTAGTATGGACATCAGAAATTCTACCCTTTTAACGAAATGGATTTGGAGGTTCGGACAAGAAAAGGAAAGTCTATGGCCAAAGGTTTGGGTGGAAAAAGAGGATGGTGATCACTTGAGCTTGATTCCAAGAGGGAAGAGCAGCCGTAATGCTTCCATACTATGGAAGAATATTATCTCACCCCTTTCCTCGACTAACATTTTTTTTCTGCAAGTTAATTCTAATATAGGGATGGTCATTGGAAATGGATGTAATGTGCTATTTTGGACTGATGAGTGGGTGGAGGGTGGTGTCTTGAAAAATATGTTCCTTATAATCTATGCTCTAGCAGAAAATAAAGAAGGGAGAGTGGTTGAATTTGGTGAATGGGCTGGTAATGAGTGGAGGTGGGATGTCTTTCTAAGGTGACAACTTTTTGGATGGGAAGAAGAGTAATGGAAAGAATTCAAAAACACAATTGAAAGCTACAATCTTAATCAACAACTAAAGGATGAAATTGTTTGGAAGGGTAATAGCAATGGGAAGTACACTGTTAGATCTTTTTGTGAGCAGGCCATCGATAAAAAAGGCAAGCAAGAAGGAATTTGGAGTCAGATCTGGGTCAACATGGCTCCACAAAGAGAGGAGGCCTTCGTGTGGCAAATGGTTCAAGGTAGGGTGGCTGTAAAATGAGAGCTACTGAGGAGAGGACTAATTAGTCATGATTCTGTAATATGTAGCTTGTGCAGTGGAAGTGTCAAAACGGTTGAGCATTTGTTCATGACTTGTTTTAAAGTTTGGGAAGTTTGGACAAAATGGTGCAACTATTGGAACTACACATGGATCACTCCTAATAACATTAAAGTTACTTTAGAGGCATGGAACGAAGCTTATGTTAGAAATAGTGATATGAGAATTTGGCAGATGGGGTTTTTTACAATTTCTTGGACTATTTGGCTAAGTAGAAATGAGCTCACTTTTAAAGGAAAAAGCTGGGATCCTGAGCAGATTTTTGATCTAGTGAAACTAAGAGTTGCAAGTTGGGCTGCTGCTAAATGGCCTGAGGAACATCTTAATGTGCTGAGCTTATTCTGTCAACCCAAGGTGCAGGTCACTAAGAAGGACAAGAAAAAAACAAGAGTAAGCATTGAATGGAAGAAACCAGAACATGGATGGATGAAGTTCAATGTTGATGGGGCTGCTAGAGGGTCACTAGGGGAAGCAAGTATTGGGGGTGTACTTCGGAATTGCCAAGGTGAGATCAAAGTTATTTTCTCTAAATTGATTGGGGTCAGTGATGCGAATACAGCAGAATTTCTAGCTATTAGAGAAGCGTTCTTGATTTTCTCAGCCACTGAGTGGAGGAAACAAATATCCTTGGTGGTTGAAAGTGACTCAGTGAATGCGGTTAACTGGACAAACCAACCTCAAACGGCCCCATGGAATTAAGAAAATTGGTTTTACAAATTAAGAAGCTAAAGGCGAAGGTTAGTAGATGGGAAATTATTCACACACGAAGAGAAGGCAACCAAGTTGCTGACAGGTTGGTAAAAGAGGTGGTTAATAGGCAGCGGGACCTCATGCAGATTCTAGGAATTGGTGAGGAAAACTTTTGCTAGTGAAGCATTCAATGTCTTGCAATCTGTGATCAGGAGGCTAAAGGTTATGATATTTCTTGAGGTTCTTTTGTGCTTCTAGATTGTTTGTAAAGATTTTGTGGTTGTCTAAGGGTAGGAGAGTCGTCTCCTATTGATCTATGCTGCCATGAATTAATGAGTTTTGTTTAGGCAGGAATGTGCAGGTCTCAGTTTTATGGGAGTGTATAGTTGTCTGATTTTTGTTCAGTAAGTTGTTATGGGTAGTTGTGAGGATGACTAGGGGATTACTTGCTTTTAGTGCCCAAACCTGATGAAAGAAGCTTTCGAGAAGATTTGCAAAAGAAGTGTTGCTGACATTTGCAGCAGTCACCGGGTGGCTGATGTTATGCTCTTGAATTGATGATTTTTGTTCTTCTTGATTGTCTGTTAAAGTTTTTGTGGTTTTTAAGGGTTAGAAGGGTCGGGTTCTATTTTGTTCTACTGCCATGACTTGATGTGTTGTGTATAGGTAGGATTGTGCATGTGTCAGTCATGGGAAGTGTATGGCTGTCAAATTTTTGTATAGCAAATTCTTGTGGGTAGCTATGAGTAAGATTTGGGGAATATACCTGCTTTTTGTGCCTAGGTATAACCCACAAATCACTGGTTCTTTACTGATGTATTTTGAAGGGGATTATTCCACCCTTCTTTGCAATGAAACTCTAATCTTTCAAAAAAAAAAATTAGGACGTATGCAAGGATAACATAAGCAACCAAAGGTGTGAAGCTTATTGTAATTAGGTAATTTGCCAAATAAAGCTTGAAAAGGAGAAACTGAATTCAATACTAGAGTAGGCAAGCGATTAAATTAAATATACAACAGTTTTAAAGGCAAAAGTCCAAAATGATAAAGGCATGAAAGCTTGATGAAGAAGTGTAAGCTTTGTCTCAACAGTATGATGATGTTTTCTCTCAGTTATTCCATTATGTTGTGGGGTGTGAGAAAGAGTTTGAAGATGTGATATACCAAAGGTGTGGAAGTCTGGAAGTAATTTTTTATATTCACCCCCTCCATCTGTATAAATAAACACAATTAAAATGTAAAGATTTTTTTCAATAACATATTTGAATTTAAGGAACACAGTAGACAAATGAGACTTGCATTGCATAGGAAATAACCATGTATAACAAGTGAAGCGATCAACAGAAATTACAAAGTATCGAAAACAATCATATGAAAGCATTGGGGCTGGTCCCCAAACATCAAAATAAATTAATTCAAGAGGCCTTTTACCAGTCAAAGACGAATCATTAAGAAGGAGCCTATGGCTCTTATTACAAACACAGGAATGACAGATAGAGGATTTAGGTAACTTGCTGTCAAAAGGTGGAGAACATCATTTAAGTTAAAAATCTAAGATGCGAACAGATGGATGTCCTAAGCGATTGTACCAATTTACTTGAGAAGTTTAACACTAATCTGAACCATGGGCTGCTGCACAGACGTAGAGATTGCAGTTGATTGTGGCCATTCATATACCCCATGCTTGTTCAGGCCTTTGAAGAGTGTTGCTCTCGTGCGTAAATCCTTTACAAGAAAACAATGAGGAAAAAATTCAATGGAGGTGTTGTTAGTTTTACAAAATTTAGAAATAGAAAGTAGGCTTTTATGAATTGATGGAACATGCAAAATATTGGAAAGAGAAAAGGTTCTCGATGAAATGCATAAAGTGGTGATTCCAGTGTGAGTAATTGGCAAACCTGAACCATCTCTAATAACAATTTGATCAGTACCATCATAGATTGACTGGATTGAATGATTACTCAGGTCACTTGTAACATGGTGGGATGCACCTGTGTCAACTAACCAGTTGGATGACTGAGTTTGAGGAGCAGCAGTGAAATTTGCCATTATAGGATCTTGTGAGTGTAAGGCCCGAAATTGAGGACACTCTTTAGCAACATGGCTAGGTTGAGTACAAATTGGCAGAAAAAGTGATTGAAGGGACGTCATTGTTTCTGCGATAAGCGAAATGATTGTTGCTGTCAAGAATTGTTGTTTCGCTTATAGTAGTTTGAATAGTTACTTGTCTGATGATGTGGAGGTTGATTCTTGAATGAAGCTTTGATGTTACCTTTGTTGTAATTATTTTGTCCTTGTTAAGAGCGATTATTAAAGTTAGTGCGTCCTCCTTGATTTGAATTATAAGAACGAGATGCAGCATTTCCAGTGATGAGGGCAGAACGATTTTCCTTTCGCTTAAGATAATCTTCGTATTCAACAAGCTTATCATAAAGTTCTTCAAAAGAAATAGTGGTTTCACGAGCTCGGACAGCAGCAGAAATTTCGCAATACTCGGGGCCTACACCATTCAAAACATGGAGCACAAGATCATCATTAGATACCAATGACCCAATTAACGCAAGTTCATTTGCCATAGTTTGGGGATTTTGCATATATTCTACAACAGATTTATTGTCCCTTGGAACACGAAGCTTATCTTTCAACGTCATTACTCTGGATCGAGAACTGTTAGCATAAAGCCGTGAAAGCTTCTGCCAAGTCTCAGAAGAAGTTTTGGATGAGGCCATGAGGCGAATAAAGGGCTCTGAAACTGAAGCAACAATGGCATGAAGCAATAATTGATCCTGCCGTGACCAATAAAGAAAGGCAGAATTTGGCTCCTCTTTGTTATCTTTAGTGATTGTTGATGGTGGACAAGGTTTTGAACTATCAAGAAACCCCATGAGAACGTATCCAAATAACAGAGAATTAACAGTTGCATTTATGGATATCAAGGAATTTGAATCATTGAGAGTAGGAGTAAGTGACAAAGTTTTAAAGCTGTTGGCCATAATAGAACGTGCTTGTTAAAGCCTTTAAACGCTCTGATACCATAAAAGATAATAATAATATCAGTTGTATTTTTCTATATTAATTTGTACAATAGAAGTATTATATTTATAGACCTCTATCGGATTACAAGATAAAGAGATATTTAAAATGTTCAAACAACTAGATTAGAAGGTAAGATTTATTTAAAATTTAAATACTAATTATTCTATCTCCTATTCAAGTGCCGTTATCCTTTACAATTACGAGGTCGCCTAATGAAGCTAGGACTCCCTCAGCTCACGGTAGAGTAGGGAGACTTATGGATTGGGCAAGACCGGAGGAAGAGTCACGCGGTAACCCAGGCAATGCTGGCATTGGGGTAATCCTTAGAAACTCTAGAGGGTCTATTCTTGCTCTCTTTTCTAAAGATGTGGGGGTAATTGATTCCAATATGGTCGAAGCTTTGGCTGTGAAAAAAGCTGTTGTCATTTTTTCTGTGTCAACTTGGAAAGGCTGTAATTTTGAGATTGAATCTGATTCTGCTAATGTGGTCAAATGGATCCTAAATTCCCATGAAGTCCCCTGGAGAATGAGACAACTTTTCATGCTGATAACTAACCTGCTCAGTCTGCTTACAAGGGGGAAGATCAGACATATACCCAGATCAACTAACAGTGAAGCTGATAGTCTTTCAAAAAGACGAGCACTGAGGCCACTTGATTTTATTTGGATTAACCATGACTATGAACCGCTCCCTTAGGAAACTGAAAATGTATAGCTGGTTCCCCCTCTGTATAGTGCGCATATGTTTAATTTTGATTTTTTGTTGTCAAGGGAAGGTTTGCTGGGTTTTCCTGACCTACCGTTTGATTGGGATGTCTATGTTTTTTTAAGGAGTTTGTAATCTGTGTTGTCTGGTACCAGCAGGTCTGGATGAGAGGGTGGTGCCGACCCTATGTGTTAGACTTGCTGGGGACAGACAACAGTTCATGGGGGCCGGGTCGATCTGTATATTGGATTTTGTTTAAGGTATAAAGGTATAGCACTAATTTCAAAAAAATAAAAGATAACTCATAAGCAAAAGAAAATATTTGATTACGCTTATAAATTCGTCAAACAAAATGGTACGACTTTTGATTACCTAAAAATGATTTTCTTTTTCTTTTCTATCCCATAACTATGAAGATTCCACTACTACAGAATCTTTCCGATGATTCGTTCAGATCTCCCAAATCTCTCTCTTTCTCACCGTTGGTTAATTCCATTTCTAGCAAAAATATAACTGCAAAGCTTAGCAGGTTTGGTTAGAGTGTTTGAGGGAAACATAAGCTAAGAAATGAAAGACTTTAAACCTCTCGAATTCTATTGAATTGGTTACTGAGAAAGAAAAAGAAAAAGAAAATTTACCAAATACAAATTTGGTCGATGGATTATGAACCTCTAAATTTCATCAGCAGCAACGTAAAAATTCTTGACTCTACGTACAATACTTCTCCTTTTCGATTATAAATCTGGCGTTTCAAATCCAGTTTTTTTGTTCAATCAACGGATACATACTCAAATATTCTGGTGCGGCTTTATGATACTCGTCTATGAGATAACATGAGCAGTTAGATCAAAGCCTGCAGCTCACAGATAACCATTACATAATTTCTTGGGCAAGTCTTTTAAGCAAATAATAAATAATAGAAACAAAAAATTATATATGTTGAGAAATTGAGAAGAAAGGGAGAGATTGAGATTAAATTCATTGGAAAATTTGAAATTTAAAGTTATCCCAAAAAAGTAAATGAAATAATCTATGACTTTGATTTTACAAAGATATAACATTTGCCATTTCTATTTCACTGTAATCAATATTAGCCTTTGGATCCAAAGCCATTTTCTCAAGTCGAAGAAGACTACTAGTTGCCAAAATTGCCTTAGCATCAATGTCATGCAAAGACCTCGTATACAAACTGTTTATTGCTGAAGAAGCCGCATCAAATAGATCCTTACTACCGTGAGGACCCAAAAGGCAATGCCCCAAGATCCTCAAAGTAGGCTGCAATAGTTCCCATGGCAAGGGAATCCTTCCTTCTTTCTTCTTTACCTTATGCATCTCATTGCTACCATTATTCTCACCATGATCTTCTTCACCATCTTTGAAATTCTCCCTGTCTTGACCTGCCCAAATCTCGCAAAACTCACAAAACTCAATCTTGGAAGTCACTGGCATTTGAGATATCTTGCTATAATACAATTCTAATGCGACCCCAACTATCCTGGCTCTCCTTGTCGACCGCATTGTCCCATGAGGCTCCAAAGTGGAAGATGTGACCGCCAGGTTTAGCTCGGTTGCTTTGTTTTCGATAGACGGTTTGGCTTCATGATAAATGCTAGGTTGTGACAAATCCGGAACATGAACGGTCATCGGTTGGTCTCCACGAGCAGTAGTTTCATGTGCGTAAAGGGCTAATAAAATAGCCTCGAAACCAGCCAGGGCTTTACGTCGAGAGATGCGGGAGAGGTAGACTCCGGCGATGATGGGAATGAAACGAAGGACTACGAGTTGGAGTTCAGGGTCCGTTGTATGGAAGGTGTCATAGAGCCAGCGACATAGGTTGTTATCGCCCGAGCCAGAGTCAGGGTGGCGTAGGAGGGAGGAGATTTGGGAGGAGATGGTAGAGTCGTGTAGGAGCGAAAAGGAAGGGTTTGGGGAGGAAGAGAGAGAGGAAGGGACGGAGGAAATGATGGAGGAAAGCGACCGGATGGATGATTGTGTTTGGGAAGATGGTGGTGGTGGTGTTTCTGAGGTGGTGACACCGGTCGGGGCGATGGTGATGTTTGGGGCAGCGGTGGCTGTGGGGGAATCGGTGTTGGAGGAGGAGGAAGAGGAAGAGGAAGAAGAGGAGCCGTCAGACATTGGTTAAGAAGAATGGGGAGGAAGAGAGGAGAAGACTCGGCAAAGGGAACAAGGGAAATAAGTTAAGGTGGTAAAAGGAGAGCAGATAATTAAGGAGGAAAACTAGGATCATCTTTTACTTGCTAAATAAGATCCATCCATCTTTTATTCATGTGCACAGTCTGCTTTGATCCAATATCTACCCATAAAATTCAAATCAAATCCTACAATTCAATTTTTAACATTTTGAAAAAAAACTTAATTGCCAATTGTAATAAAAAAAAATCAAACAAATCAACGAGGTATATACTTTAACTAGTGATAAATGAGTACATTCAAGTAGTCACCAAAGGTGAATTAAAAAGGGCTACTCATTGCCAAAGTGCTGCCATTGTTACAGCAAAGGTTACTTACAAGAGGGTACTTGTCACTATAGTGAAAACTGCCTAATTAATTGAGACGAATATCACCGAGGATATCTAAGCTCCAAAATCCGGTGATTTATTATTAGTTTTTTTTTTTTTTTTTATGAAAGAACATGTATCAAATCCTAAATTAAAAGAAAATTAAAATTTATCAATTTATGAATAAGTCAACATACTTAATTATATATAAATAAAAGTTTAAAGTTCAATCAATAAGTTTTTATCACAATATCTGAACATTTGATTTATTGATTAGTACGTAATCTCCTTACTTAAAAAAGTATCAGTTTGAATTTCCCTTCCCTATAAAAAAAATTATCACATCTTGTGAGACAAATAATTAAAAAAAAAGAGTCTAGACAATTAATATTTTTCATCAATAATTAATATAATAGATTGAGATTTTATATCTGACTCTATAGTCTTAAACTACATGTGTGATCTTCTTATGTGGTGGATTGCCGAGTGCATAAGGGTATGTAACATTTGATTAATGAATTACTTATATAATTTAAGGGGAAATCAAATAACCATGACAGAAATTAATTTGATTCTCTTAGAAGTTACAATGTTGAAACTAAAGATGGATGATTCTCTTGAACATCTAAATGAATGATATAAAGGTGTAAGTATCCCCATTCAATCATTGGATATACGAATATATTTTACTTAATCAAAAAAGAAGATAAAGCGGAATTAACCTGAGAGGTTGGGGAGGCTCTAGAGTGGCGCTAGAAAAACACAGCTTGTGATCACGAGAGGGGGCTGGAACAGCTCAGTATGGTAGTTGGAGAATGGGACTCTTCACAACATACGTGAGGAACTTAAGCCCAAGGGTATGTTGGAAAGCATTGAAAGAAGTTTTCGAGCTACATGGAAATTAAGGTTGTGGAGGTGTAAGGTGTTCATCCCTGGAAAAAGAAAGGCTAGTCAAGGGAAGGATCTCAAAGTTGGATTCTGTTAGATACAAAACAGAGGCTGAATCGTCGAGGGTGACAAGACCAAGGGACAACAGGAAAATAGATGGTAGAACTGTCAAAGTAAACATGGCTGCCTATGGGTGGGAGGAAACGGGAGGGAGCTAGACGTACGAACAATGGAAGAGCACAGATGAAAAAGCAAAGTTTTCATGACATTCGCGAGCAAATAACGAAGAATAATGAGAAGGCTCTAGAGATGTGCAAACAAATGAAGGAGAATAATGATATTATTAAGACCTTTTATGGAGCGAATCATGCAAATGATGAGAGGTATTGTGGTTCCTCCACCGCAGCAGGCAGGCACTTTCGATGGGAGCGAGGCAGCAAAGGGCAAACACCGACAGCTTTTCGTGTCATTTTGTATGAACTTTGATATATTTTGAGTTAAAATTATTATAACGACTTTAATTATTTCAAATTTGATAATAATGGATGATAGTTTTTTTTTTGTCCATAATTGTTTTACATGAAAAATTTATTTAGATATTTGAGTTGTGTGTTTGAATGTTTGTTATAGATTGGGTATTGTTGATAAATTATCCTAATACCTTTAAATTATTAATAGATTGCCAATGAATATTAACAGAATTCGTGGGATTATTCACGAATATTTTTAATGAAAATCTGTTAGTATTTCCAACTTCTTTGAAATTATTATCCATGTAATTTATGGGATTATCGACGTATTTTATCAATGAGCTATCAATAGTTTCTAAATTTGTTAGTATTTACAACTTTTTTTTCACAAGTATTCTGTTGTGTTTTATATGACATTCAAGTAATCCTCAATCTTAAACTCATATATGCATCGGTTAATCATAGAGATGATCCAAACTGTTTTTTTTTTTTTTTTTGAAAAGCGGAATTTTATTGAGATCTCACAAGCCAGTATATTATCATAAGTCTTGAATCATGGTGATGGAAAACATCTGATGGCATAGAAGATTAGCTTTGGAGTGTGAGAGTCCTCTACAATTACAAAAGTTGTCAACGACTCAAAAGGTAGTTGACTTCATTAACTCTCTATTGTGTCCTACACAAAAAATCCTAAGCTTTCTTATTGCAAAATAGCATACAACAAATGAAGGGGATTCAAATCATGCTAGGGCAGATCATACAATAGAATATTAAATTTTAATCCTCTAAGTTATGGATCACTTTTTTTTTTTTGAAAATTTGAAATGACTAAGCAATAAATCACTGTAATTGAAACTAATCTAGAAAAACCACAAGAGAAAGATTTTCACATACCTGAAAGTTTGATGTTTGCTTTCTTTGGTGGAGTTCTCTTTGGATTTTTGTTTTTGATTTTGGTACACCAATTAGAACTTATCAAATCATAGCAACACAATTGTCTTGCCTCTAATGGTGATCCACACAATGATTTATCGAATTCTCTTCATTAAGAGTGTGTGAATCCCTAAGCCAAAGTTTGTGCTAGCAAACTCTCAACTTCAAGCTCTCTTGTGTTTCTCTATTTTTGACTTTGATCCTATCTCAACACATGATAAAATAAAAACAAAGTTTTTTTGTATGTTCAAGAGGCGACTAAAGGATTTTTTTATAGAGTGAATTAACTTACTTTATATCCAACAAGAATTAGAAAATGTTTTAGACTAATTAGGCATTTGTTTAATACTCTATCAAATCATATTTGATTTAACTCAATACTTAATCGGATTAAGCCTTTGTAAAATCAATTAGATTACATCCAATTAAACTTAAATTAATTTCAACAATTCACCCTCTGTGTGTGACCCATTAAGTGCCCAACATATTGACAATAAATATAATTTAATTTAATTAAGAATTTATATTTATATTTATAGATCATGAGCGGTATCTAGCAATAAATTATAACCACCTAAATGTCAGGAGAGTCAATATGGTTTGACTTCTCTCTGGACTACTCATTCATCTTCGCATGCTTCATGCTTTCTCCAAAAGCACCTTGTTTAGGCATATTGTCGCCTCCAGTCCCATAGAGGTGAAATCAAAACATGATAATTCACATATAAGATGACTTAGTATTACAAGTTTAAGAATTATTTATACTACTGACACTTGAGAGTATTTTCATAGACACTTAAGTGAAATACGAAATGAAACTCTCATAACAGGTCATGTTCAGTACACTTGTTCTTTAACAAGCACCCACATACTATCCTCAAGTATCTCATATACTTCAACCTATGATCGGTTGTTTACTTCTAAAGTAAAAAAGTTTAGCATGTACCAGTCTTTGAGCATTGAAAATGTTCCTATTCTTAATAATACAATGTTTAGGAACATATTTAGGAACAAAGCTTTGCTCCATAAAAATCACATAATTATAACTTTTATAATTTCTTTGCAAGGACATTATGTTCCCAGGATTTTTTCTACATTAGTCTCTCATAACTCTTTATAAATAAACTCATGAATAAAGGAATATCTCATTTATTATATAAAATATCTATAACGTATTTAACATGAAATATGACTAATTAATATAGTATTTTACAAGGATAAAACTAATTAACTTGCAAGGCTTACACTAACTACAAATTCGTTGAAATAACTAGGTAGGTTAAAGTAAGAGCATTATAAAAAATAGATTCATAGTAAAGTAAAGAGCACCCGTGGCTTGCAAGCCCATAAGGTGCATTGTCTCCATTTACCTTCCCTTTCACCTATCCAGATTCCTCATCAGCATTCCTAATCCTCTTCTTATACTATCTCCCTTTTCACTTCTACCATTTTATTTCCTTTGTTCTTTATCATCTCTCATTTCTTTCTTCTTCTAACTTCACCATTCTCCCTTTTCTAATAACTTGACTTCTAATTCCTCCACACCCCCTTACTTCCCAAATCATTTATGATCATATTCCTGGTTACTTTGTGAGTCTCTTTTAGCTCTTGTTGTTTATCCAATCCTTTTACAATTTCTAACTCAATCAATCTCTTGATTAATCCTCCTTCACTTTCTGAAAAGATAACCCCAATTTCTTTATCAACTCCGATATTTCCTCTACTTCTTTTCTCAAAACTAAGTTTCTCTTCGAATATCGGCACCTAAGATTAAATTGTCCTCTTGACAAGCTAGTCCTATAGTCTCTATTCTTGCTCCTTTATCCTTTTTGTGTGTTATTGGTTTACGTTATTCCATACTTTTCGCTTGACTTTGAGCTAGACCCACAAAATTTCAAATTGTCCTTCCCATTTTTATTCCTGTCTTTGCATTTGTCTTTACTGCTCGACATGCTCTTTACCTTTAGTGAGTATCTCCACTTCAATTTTTTGCCCTCTTTTGCTTTTTCACAGCTTACCAAACTCTCACTTTTCTTCTATTTTTCTTCCCTTCGTACCTATTTCATCTTCCCACTCTGACATTATTGTTTAATTTTCTACCCATGCAAGTGTACGTATCGCAAAAATAATATAGAATGAGTAGAGTGTAGATCCCACAGAAAATTGAATTAATTCTTAATGTTAACTACTAAAATTGTAACATCTTAATCTTATCCGAACAATTAAATTTAAAATTATTAAAAAAATTAAAACTAATAAGTTGAAACTAAAATTAAATAGTAAATTTGTTTTATAAAACTCACTTAACTACTAGACCTAAGATTATGATGTTCCTCAATATTTCATCTGATTATTGTATCTCTTTCTTAGCTTAGTTTAATGAATTAAGTTGCTAACCTAGAGTCCTAAATTATTTACAAGTCTCTGTCAAGTTTCTCATAAAAATACCTCTCTCAATTAATTTACTATATAAAACTCACTTAACTACCAGACCTAAGATTATGATATCCCTAAATACTTCATCTGATTATTATCTCTCTTTTAGTTTAATTTAATGGATTAAGTTGCTAACTTAGAGTCTTAAATTATTTATAAGTTTTTGTCAAGTTTCTCATAAAAATACCTCTCTCAATTAATTTACTATATAAAACTCATTTAACTACCAAACCTAAGATTATGATGTCCCTTAATACTTCATCTGATTATTGTCTCTCTCTCTTAGCTTAGTTTAATGGATTAAGTTGCTAACCTAGAGTCTTAAATTATTTACAAATCTCTGTTAAGTTTCTCATAAAAATACATTTCCCGATTAATTTATTGTATGTCTATGCAAATTAAATTAAAGAAAGATTCATTAAGTTCGTGCTCTAATTTTGGCAACGTATGGCTTATCAGTGTATGTCTACCTTATATGCAAATCAAACCACCTAATCAACAAAGTGTATTTGATCATACGCTATTCTATTCAAGGTCTACTTAAATCTCCTTCGTCAAGGTTTAATCTAGGTTTTCAATTCAATTTAATTGGTGATCAAGCAATTAGAAGTATTAAGAATAGAATAAAATAAACAACTTAAATCCATCAAACATAAGCAAAAGAGAGATAAATAAATCAGACTGCATATTAAGTTTAATCATAATCTTAGATTAATAATTTAGTTCCCATCAAGTCACACATCATCATTGAATAAAGTTTAAACATCAAAAACAAAACCAAGAAAACAAAAGAGTAACAAAAGATAGAAAAACTCAAGAATTGTATTTTCGATCTCCAAATCTCCTTAAATCTTTCAAATTCTTCTTCGTTTTAATAACTTTGTGGCTTGACTTTCAACTATCAATATGGTGTTTCTCGCTCTCTTTTTTCTCCAAAAGTCTTCCAAAATGTTGTTTTTATAGAATTTTGAAGTTAGGCTAAGTTAAGTGAAGAAAGAAGTCAATTTCAGCTGGGATTTTCTCATTAGACTATGTGGGTTGCAACCTTGCCCAATTAATTAACAGAAATCGTAATTACTCTAGGATTGCTACAGTACATCAATTTTAATAAGATTTTTGACTACCTTCTAGGCCAAATTGGGTAAAGTGATAAACAAAAAAGTTGTAGCTTATTCTCTTATCTTTCCAATGGTTTAAGAATTATCTCATTTGGAGCTCTGTAGAGAGAGTTATGGCCAAAAATTTAAAACATATACAGTGAAAGTTTGTACCTCAAAATTACTTTTTTTTTTCCTTTTTCTTTCATCAAATACCTACAAAAGCACAAATAAATTAATAATAACCTATCTTAACCACATTAACACCAAATTAAGCATAAAATTGACTAAAATTAGATTGACTCAACTAAATTAACTCATTTAAAAAAATTAAATAAAACCTACTAATTTTTATGTATTACAATAAGAACTACACTAAATTATTATAAAAATTAAGTCCAAATAACTCTATATCATAGAGTTATTAGACATCTCTCTTTCCTTACTACTATGTCTATCACTAGTGCTACTGATGCTATTTTCCACTTCGAGGTTTTCCTCTTTTTCTTCCATTGCTAGTTCTTCTCCACCTTTAATCTTTCTCTGGTTCTCAGCCTCCATTCTTTGAGTTTGCTCTTTTTCTCCCCTAATTTCTTGAGCTTTTTTTTCAGCCTTATTCCACTTTCATTCTTCGTCTATTTAGCTTCATGGGTTGCCTTATTTCCACTCTTAATTTCACTCTTAGTTGGATTTACTACATCTGGTGACCCAAAATCTCTTTTAAGCCCTTTCAATTTTCATACCTTGGTACCATAAGCCCTTTCTTCACTTAGGCTTGCATTAATTTCTTTTATAGCTCTCCACTAAATTATGAGAGGTAGCTCATTTTTTTCTTACCTTGCTTGTTCCCAGACCAACTTGGCCTACTATCAAACCATTCTGCTCATGGCTCGATTTCGTTTTGTTCTCCACATGCTTAGTTTGTTTTTCCTTTTTCACTTTTGTATCATTATTCTTTTTCCCTAATTCTGAATTTGTTCTAACTCTTTCTTTTGACCCATATCTTGCCTCTCCACTAGTTAACTAACCAACCCTACTTTTACTTTTCTCCCTTTGACCGCACTCTATTAGATTGTAAACTATCTCCTCTAAAAAACCTTGACATAATCCCAAATTTTCTTCTTCTGGTCATACATCTATTTTGCCCCTCTCCTTCCACTTTGTTACGCTTAACACTTTATTTGAGTTTAAGTTTTGGTTTGACAAACAAGTGATCAAAATTATTTTTCAGATGTTTAAATAAGTCCAAACGGTCTTTGAAAAAGGTTTAATGAAAGAGCTAAGCACTTTAAATAGAAAACAAGCAAAAAGTCTCTTCAAATTTTAAAAAATGCTTTCTATCAATAGATATGCTAATCTACCAACAGATGAAGAAATCTATCAATAGTTAAAGAAAATTAGTCGATAGTTCGTTGTTTTAGCACTTTTACATGAAAGACTATGAACATCTATCGATAGATACGCGACATTTATCAATAGATAGTCAACTTATAGTCAACTGAGAACAATATAAAAGGACCTTGACTTGTAACTATCGATAAATGCGCGACATGTATCGATAGATAGCCACCCGAGGATACTTCAAAATAATCTTCAAAACATCCACCACTTTGTCATACTCTTCAAAGGTGCCTTTGATTGCTGACTAGGTCACCTTCTTTATGAGTTTGTAAACAAACACTGAGTACATGCTATCCAACCACGTTCACTCTCCCATCGCTTGTAAACAAAAAACTTTGACTAGCTTTGTTGGCTTCCTAGATTAGTTTGGACATCCATGGGTGAAGACTTTGAATCTGCTCTTAGAACCACTTTCCTTTCTACTCGATGAAAAGACCTTTAGAACAAAGTCTTTTTGGTGGTGATTTGAACTGACTAATAATTTTTATGGTATTCAATTCGGGGAAATATTAGAAATATTAGATATGCTTTTTTTAAAATGAAAAATTATAAGCAAAAAATGAAGTATTATATTCAAATAGAACTTTACTTAACTAATGAATGAATTATAAATTATTCATCAAAAAATTAATATAATTGATAAATTCATTCGTTAAGATTTGAATCTTACTGTTATGTTTCATTTGATTCTAATATTTATCTTTATTAGATATGATCTTAAAAAATTAAATAATTTACCTATTCCGAATTTTGTGAAAAAAGAATTCTTTTTCTTAAAAGGTTATGTAAAAAGAATCTTGAATGAATAAATCAATTGACAGAGAAAAAAAAGGCAGCTTTAAAGGTTAGTATTGCTGATCAACTGTCACTTCAATGTTTGAATTCATCAACTTGAAAACTTCTAACGCCTGTGATGCTCTTCTCCTTCTTCTTGTTTTTTGCTCTCGCTGTTTTCTGTACGAAGTGGCGGTGGGTGGGTGGGTGGGCTGAATAATTGAATAGGCTTGTCAAAAAATCAATCTTGTTGACTATATATGCAATCATCTAGATAAGATGCAGGAACCCTTCCTTAGTGATTTAATTAGGAGTTAGGACTTGGTTGTTTTCTTCTTCAAGTTCATGAATTGGTTGGACATACATCGTCTCATGTTCATATACTTTACGGTAAACTTTATAAATGCAGTCAGCAATTTCTTTTGAGCAGTAAGAAAATGGTCCCAAGAAATCCAACGAAATTAATATCCCTTAAAATGCTAAAGTTTGGGGTATTGATATATATATAGTTTTCAACAAAGTACCCATATATGTATCATCTCCATATTTTTAAAAACAAATTGAAATGGAGTTTACGTTATAATTTTCTTAAACCAGTATTCGCTATTTCACTCAAAAATATCTATCTATAACTCTTGGGAGGTGCCAGCTTTAGGTTTTGTACTTTGTATAGACAGATATATGAACGAAATGACGAAGCAGTTGGCACACTTTTGTCAATGATTATAATTAAAACCACAAAGATGTGAGCGTACTTGAAAGCAACATTTGACTCGCTCTAGACGCTACAGTAAGGTCTTGGGTTAACATGTATGGTCTTTTTCCTTTTTTTAATTTAATACTGTTTTGACTCATCAATGAGATCAGTTAGTTCAATTGGAAATTAAGCTGTCTTTCTCGAACATAATAGTTCTGGATTAGAGTCCAATTACTAGCACATCCGTTAACCTTAATCTAAATGTATGTATTTTTGTAAGATTAGTTTCGGAGACTGCGCAACCTTTGATTTCTTTGCATGTATGGTCGACAGCTACGCTGATGTATCCCCCTCCCGGCATTAATATACACACTATCGTGTACGCATGCAAATCGTTTGAAAAAGTCGAAACAGCAGAAATTGATGTGTTGACATAAGCACGAAAGAAAAAAAATGAAGGATTGAAGGCTTAAGGTAGACCAATGGAATAACAATTTAAAGGGCATCAGATACTAGTGTAAGCCAGCTGTGTGCATGGATTGAAATTAAACCTTCGACCTTTTCATATATCACACGGTACGCGGAGCGAAATAATTGTATGATTCCAAATTCCAAATTATTCGAGTTCAGTCACCTCGATGTCATATCTCCATTAGCTGTCAGGACCCCCCACCCCACATACTATTTCATCTAAACCCCAAGTCAACCTCAATTTATTTCTTAACAACTTCAACAAATATCGTAATTTTCCCTTTTCCCATACTTCATCTCCACTATATATAGATATATTCCTCCCCTTTCAGTTCACTCAATTCAACAGCACCATCCGTTAGTAATCATATTCTCTCCAATACCAAACATGTATTTCCGAACTATTAAGACAGTTCTGCTCATTAGTGGTGTTGTGTTTACTCTTTTGGTGTCGGCTTTGGCCGGTAACTTCAACCAGGATTTTGACATCACTTGGGGTGATGGCCGTGCCAAAATTCTCGGCAATGGCCAGCTTCTCACGCTTTCTCTTGATAAAACCTCTGGCTCTGGATTCAAGTCCAAGAAGCAATACTTATTTGGGAAAATCGACATGCAGTTGAAGCTTGTGCCTGGCAACTCCGCCGGCACCGTCACTGCTTACTACGTAAGTTCATTGGCTTTGTCTTCCCCTCTCCCGCTTGAAAAATTAAGTTATAAATAAATAAATAAATCAGTCTCTTAATACAAATTAAATAAGATACGTCATATTCACAAAAATTGTGTATTTGAGACTAATCACAAACTAGAAGTGTTATTCGAGTAAAGCTGTAAAGAGAATCAAATGGCGTTTGACAAACTTAACATAAGAACTTCTCAACTTCCTCTTTCATGTTCTTAATTCTGTCTTTTCCATTATTTTTTCAGCTTCTTTCTCTTTTACACTTCTTTTTTTATCTTTGCCTATTGTTACATTATTTTTATTTTAATAATTAACTGATGATGTATCTTAATAGATTATTAAATTTTGATTTATACAATTTTCTAATTATGTAACTAATCAAACAATTACTTTTTTCAATGAAGTTACATGTATAAGTGGAGACAATGACAATCACAATCAAATAACCCTTAATTAACATGTATAACATAGCCATACATCCTGTATATGGCATTAAAACAATGTAAATTGAGCATTTGATTAATAAACTCACTAACATTCTGCATATAGCTACATAAATTAGTCCAACATAAAATTAAATCAAACCTACACATAGTGAAACTTCAATTTGAAACTTAAAAAGTTTCATAACCTCCTCCTTACTATTTAAAGAAGGTCTCATTGATATTAAGTAATATAATTGGTTGATGGGAGGACACACAGACACACATATAGTTGTTGTAGTATTATTTTTATTATTGAAAAATAAAATTTTGATATTTATGTATTACATAAGACACATATATTATAAATTGTAATTAATATAAACATACTTATTAAAAAATAAAATATTTGAACATTTGATTAATTAATTGATATAAGATCTCTTATCTAAAAAAAAAATTCAAAATCCCTTTTTTATTGAAAAGAAAGGAGGCTTGTCATTTTCTTTACATGTTTATCATTTTTGCCAAAGTTATTTGATGATGTTTTGGCATGCAGCTGTCTTCATTGGGGTCCACCCATGATGAGATAGACTTTGAGTTTCTTGGTAACCTAAGCGGAGACCCCTATATTCTCCATACCAATGTATTCACGCAAGGGAAGGGAAATAGGGAGCAGCAATTTTATCTTTGGTTTGACCCCACCAAGGACTTCCACACCTACTCCATCTTGTGGAATCCTCGAAGCATTATGTAATTTCCTCTCTCCCTCTCTCTCTTCGCTGTCACAATGGCTCCTACTTATCATAGTGGCAAAGCCCCATAAATGATTTATTGTATCTTGTGTGTTCTCTTGTTATTCCTTTCAGCTTCTACGTTGACGGGACTCCGATTAGAGAGTTCAAGAATTTAGAGTCAAATGGCATCCCTTTCCCCAAGAGCCAACCCATGTGGATATACTCCAGCCTTTGGGACGCAGAAGAATGGGCCACAAGGGGTGGCCTTGTCAAGACCGACTGGAGCCAGGCGCCGTTCACCGCTTCGTATCAAAACTTCAACGCCCAAGCTTGCATTTGGGCTTCAAATTCCTCTTCTTGCTCCGCCAATTCATCCAAAAACTCTTGGTTAACACAATCGCTGGACAGCTCCGGCCAGGCCCGAATCAAATGGGTGCAAAAGAACTACATGATATACAACTACTGCACTGATGCCAAAAGATTCCAACAAGGATTCCCTCCAGAATGCTCACTAGCGTGATCCAAACATATATAAATGAATGAATCATAATCTTCTGAGGCTTTTAATCGTTACAATTTAGGCTGTAAAAATTAGATTTCATGCAATAAAAAAAAGCCAAGTTGAATTAAATCTTTGGTGTAATAGTGAACTGATTGAGGAAAGGCATGATCAGTCGGCTAACTCCCAAATAACAACAACAACAAGACAGCTCATATGCATCGGTATAAGCCCAACATAACGAGTTCATTAGCCCGACAACCTTTATGTACACTATGGGTCTACAGGGAGTACAACACAAACTCATTATTATACTTGTAGTTGATTGTAACGAATTTCATATCAAAGATATATTTTGAATTTATAAAATAAATTTTTTTAGTTATCAAATATGTCTTTTAAATTATAACTATTGATCAGTGATAAGTGATATTAAAATAGATCTAAATTTTTATTAACAGATGATCTTTATAAAAGATATTTTATGAAAAATATAAGAGTCGGAGTAAACCCAAAATAATAAAAAGGATCTTTTTTTTATAGATAAAGAATTTATGTACGTTGTACAATTCGATGAAATAAAATGTGATGAATTTTATATTAATAAGAAATGAAGTAAATCTTGAATATATAAATATAAATTATTTATCACGATATATCTTTTGAATTAAAAACATAAAAATATGAAATCGTGTTATTGCCAATTAAGTCTCTCATTTAAATTTGAAATCATGAATTCTAACTTCAAATTCTTAATATTTTACCGCCGTCTAATTCTACACGTTAAAAAAATAAATAAAAATAAAAATTAATCTATATATCCGACGCCGTTAGCTAAATTTTACCCATAAGTACAAGCGTGTTTGTGCGTGGCACGTCCGAATCTAACGTCCCGTAAGATTTTATGACTCCTAAATCGATAATCTCCACCGCACGATCCTTTCTCCAATTGAACGGCGATCAAAATCCCTTTCTCCGCACTTTTCCACCGCTACGGATCCGAAATTTCTTTTTTATTTTTTTTGTAATTTCCTCCAAAATTCCAGCAGTTTCTCTGCTCCAAAGAACGACTAATTAATCTTAGAGGTATTTTTTTTTCAAGTTTTTTTTCCTTTGACTCTTTGGGTTTCGATTGGATCGTGCACACCTTCAATTAATTGTTAACCTTTCAAATTTCTTCAATTAATTGGATATTTTCTGATTTTTTTATCTAACCTGCTGTAGTTTAATTCAAACACTTTGGGGTTTGCATTTTTTAGGGTTTGTTAGATTTGGGCATCTTTGATTTTTACGGGTAAGTTGAGATTTGGGTTTCAAAAATTCCTCTGTTGAAACTTTTTTGAGCCTTTGGATCAGGGAATTTAGGTTTACACCATTCAATTAATAGTTTTAGGTTAAAATTCATTCATTTTATGGCATTTGAATGCCAAGAAAGCAATGAGGTTGTTAAGAATTCAGCAAATTGTACTGAATCAAATCATTTTAGTTCCGACCAATTAACTGAAGATTTCGAAGTTTCGAAACGGTCATTGGATTGTCAGCCAAAGAAGGGAATTTCAAGTTTTTGTGATTCAAAACAGTTAGCTCCTAATGATGTTTTTTCCAATGTCCGGCGGTCGATCACTGATCTCCCACCAGCCCTAATATCAGAAATTTTGAATTGTCTTGATCCTAAAGAGCTTGGTATAGTATCATGTGTGTCGACAACTCTCCATAATATAGCGTCTGAGCATCAAGTTTGGAAGGAGTTTTATTGTGAGAGGTGGGGGTTACCGATTGCCCCGGCACCTTTGGGTGCAGGGTTTTCGGATGAGAAGTCATGGAAGGAATTGTTTGTGGAGAGGGAGTATAGGAGTAAGACGTTTTTAGGGAGGTATAGCATTGATGTTTTATATGGTCATACTGAAGCTGTTCGAACTGTGTTTTTATTGGCTTCTGCGAAGCTCATTTTGACGGCTGGATATGACTCGGTTGTACGAATGTGGGATATGGCAGAGGGGTTGTCGATTGCGTCATCACGACCCCTTGGTTGTACTATTAGGGCAGTTGCAGCAGATACTAAACTATTGGTTGCTGGGGGTACTGATGGCTTTATCCATTGTTGGAAGGCAGTTGATGGTCTTCAGCATTTGTTTGACCTTAAGGGTGTTGAGAAACAGAACACTGAGTTTCGACTTTGGGAACATGAGGGGCCTATAACTTCTCTTGCTTTGGACCTTAATAGGATATATAGTGGTTCTTGGGACATGACAGTTCGTGTCTGGGATCGGTCATCACTGAAGTGCACACAGGTCTTGAGGCATGGTGACTGGGTTTGGGGCCTTGTCCCTCATGACATGACTGTTGCGAGCACATCAGGTTCGGATGTGTTTGTTTGGGACACTAATAGTGGGATTCTGTTAAATGTTATTCACAATGCTCATGTTGGTAACACTTATGCCTTGGCACGGAGCCGCACTGGAGATTTTCTTTTTACCGGTGGAGAGGATGGAGCAATACACATGTTTGAGATCATAAATGAGTCTGAAGAACCTACTGTTCTCCAGGTTGCAACATGGTTTCCTCACTCAGGTGCTGTTTATTCCCTTGCATTTGAGTTTCCCTGGCTTGTTTCTGCTTCCAGCGATGGGAAACTTGCACTAATTGATGTTAGAAAGTTGTTGAGGGCCAGTAGGCGCTTCTCGGGGAAAAGGGTTTCAAGGGTGAAAAACATTGACCGAAATGATGTAGAGCCACCCCAGAGAATGCTCCATGGATTTGGGTGCAATCTATTCTCAGTTGATATCGGAGCAGATCGAATTGTTTGTGGTGGTGAGGAAGGTGTTGTTCGTATTTGGAACTTCTCACAAGCTTTTGAAATTGAGCAGAGGGTCCGTGCTCAAAGAGGCATACGTTTGGAGAACCGGATGAGGCGGCGCAGGCTTCAAATTGAGATGAATAGTAAGGGTGGTCGAAGTGATCAATGTTCTGTTGCTGCAAAGAAGAATCCAGTGAATGGTGTGTGGCACAGTAAACGCAGTATAAGTTCAAAGGTGAAGACATAACAGCTTATAATACATACTTTATGCCTCCAGGTTCCCAACATAATCTTCTTTGTTAGATCATGACAAATTGATACATAATATCTTTCAGAATGTATGGTAACTATAGTCTTCTCTTTTAGTTAGCCTTGGATTTTAATCTCATTTATATGAACTTGCATTTTGATCTTTTTTACATGAGTCCTGGATTTTAATCACTGTTCTTCTGATATTTCTGATAGCTGGGCCTTGTTCTTATGGTTGCTTTGATAGGGAAGTTGGAGTTCATTGTTGTTGGCATTCTATTGGAATGACTGTTACAGTTTACATGCCTTTAATGTTCTACGAATTTTCTCTAATAGCAGGCTTGGGCACACTTTTCTTAATACATTAGAATTAGATGTATACTCCATAATGAATTCTTTGAGGCTGGAAATGCATGGTAGTCAGCCTGAATTATTCTTTTCCAAGGTCCTCTCCCTCCCCAGAACAGCAGCTCCATTTCATTTCTTTTCCTGGAAGCGATTTCTATGCAGGGATGTCAGATTATTGGATGCGTTGAGCTTACATATGCAATGACATGTCAATCATGACTGAAGCTAATTTAGGTTCAATTCTGGACAGTGATTGTTTTGTAGTATTTTATTATATTGATGAGGTCAGAGCATGGATTGAGTCGCAGAAGAAGTCAGGTTTCAACTAGAGATTCTTCTCTGTAGGGAGCAAAATATAGGATTCAACTCTCCTTTTTTTCCTCCTAGAGGAAGAGAGACTTGGTATTAGGCTTTTGTAAGGTAGAAAAGCTTTATGTACGAGTGGAAGACTGCAAGTCTCTTTCTGGTGACCGTTGATGGAAGATTGCATTTGGCTCGCTCCTAGGCGGTAGGGTTGCCTGTTGCTTTTTCTTATCTGAATTGATGGAAATTGGACATGCTGCAAACGTACCTGCCCTTTTAGAAAAATTACAATATAAATTTAACATGATTAATGCCCGTATTCATCCAATGGTTTTATATTTGAAATTCGAAGAGAACTCATTTGTGAGCATTGCCCTCACAGTGCGAGTATGATCTCTCGGAAATAATGAAAAAGCATCATGATTTTAGCTGCTAAAAAATGAGTAAGTCTGGTCACTTTGGACATCTCAATTGTTTTTAAGTCTAACAACTTTATCTTGTTAGCCCAAATACATAATTGAATCATTAATTTCCTCATTTCAACTTTACCTGATTCTGATAATAAGGAAAATGAAAGAACAGTCCTTTCCAACTTGAAGCAACAAGAGAGCAGGATTTAACTTTCTGGCCCAAAACACCATCTGGGGCGGGGCTCCATCTTGGGCACTTGGAGTCTTTTGTTTCATACGAGCTGTTTTCTTTCCATTTCCCGCTATAAAGCTAACAACGGAATTGGACTCAAGCAAGAAAATCCACTGAATTGAAACATAAGGCGCAAGGAAAGAAAAACAAACAGATTTTCGACATGAATTAAGAATAACATCACAGCAACACGGCGAAGATGGAAGGATTTGTTTTGCTTTTGGTTGCAGCTGTTTCAATGGGCATGACCATCCAAGCAGTCGGTCAAGAGAATAGTAGATCGAATGTGTCAGCAATGTACGTGTTGGGTGATTCTTCGGTGGATTGTGGAATCAACGCTCTGTTTTATCCATTCTTTCACCAAAACCTTTCTTTGTTTCCTTGTAATGGATCCAATTCCATTCTTCTTCCCTATCTTCTTGGTAAACATTTCTTGGCTTATAGATCTTCGTCATCTTTGTTCGTTTTGTTTCTTGATTTCTTTTCTTGACAACTGTATGTTATGCTCTGTTTCTTTGAAGAATTTTGGGGATGAATAAAATTGGTCTTGAAATCTTGCTGCGTATATTTCCATGGTATTCTTGTTTGCTCATCTCATATTGAAATTCAATATGCATTATTACATAAAATTAGCTCAACCATTTCTGCAGTTTAATTTTGATTCTACGAGATAGCTTGCATTGGATTCTGTACGATTAGTTTTTGCTTTCATTGTTGTTCCAGAAGTTTCAGCTTCAACTTCTTTGTATAATTGTATCCCTTCCTTGGTAATTGTAATGTTCTTAGAAACAGTTGAACAAGTTCCCAATTAACATAAAATTTATGGCAAATGCAGCTGAGAAAATGGGTTTACCATACACTGCACCATTCTACAGGCAGAATGGATCCATCGAGGGTTTGCTAAGCGGTGTGAATTATGGGGCAGCAGAAGCAACAATCATGAGCCCCAATAGCCTGAGCCATCAGTCTCTTAACGACCAGCTAAGGCAAGTATTTGAGACACTTCAGCTGTTTGAGTTACAACTAGGCCGGGAGAGCGCTTACCATTTCATCAGATCCTCCATATTCTACCTCTCATTCGGTAAAGATGACTACATAGGTCTCTTCCTCCGCAACTTTTCGGGTGTAATGGTTAAATACAGTGGCCACGAATTTGCTCAAATTTTGGTTAACCAGATGGTGAATGCCATGAGGAACCTTTATGATCTGAATGTGAGGAGGGTTATATGCATGGGAATATTACCTTTGGGTTGCACCCCAAGTTTCCTGTTGGAGTGGTACGTTCCCACAGCTGGAGGTAACAATAATGATGGCACAGGTTGTGTTGAGGAGATAAATGAACGCGTTTTGCAATACAATATAATGCTAGAAGAGGAGATAATTAGGCTCAATGAAGAGTTGCCTGATGCACAGATAGTCTTCTGTGATCTGTACCAAGGAGTCAAGAAGATCATAACCCACCCACAATTCTATGGTATGAATCCTTCTCTGAATTAGCCTGAAAAACATGACCCAAAGGCGCAATGCTGATGTTTATTTCGCTTTTAGGGGGCCTGAATAGAGAATGTTCTTGCATTAACATCAAGTTAACTCTAATTTACTCTTTATAACGTGTTTCCATGTGACAAATACAGGATTTGAGGATGCAAACAGTGCTTGCTGCGGGCTTGGTTTGTACGGTGCGGAGATAGGATGCCTCTCTGCAGATATGGCCTGCAATACTGTGTCATCTCATGTCTGGTGGGATTTCTATAGCCCAACACCAGAAGTTAACTCCTTGCTTGCTGATTCAGCATGGTCAGGTGAAGTCCTCCTGTCTAACATATGTCGTCCCACTACCGTCCAGGATCTGGTTTACACTCCAATATAGCATCTTCCCTGACCTCCATTGATTTCACAATGTCTTCTTTGGTTTGGAGGTTGCCTAGAGTAGTGAAACATATATTCACAGGCCATTACGGATTGAAATTTCCTTGTTAGGTAACCCCTTTGTCCTCTTACGCATGCGGACAGTTTCTCCAATTTTGTTTCCCCTAAAAGCTAGCTGAGTGTTGGTGTAATGGTCCGGTAACTTTCCTGAGAAACTGCAGTCCAGTCACAATGCAATGTTCATCTGCTACATAAATTTTTTGTATTCTGAATTTGCTATTAATACTATACGTACAACGAAGCAATAAACGAAATAAGAAGGAAAACCACTGCAATAGAGGATCAAAAGAAAAAGAAAATAAAACAGAAAATCTGTTTTTGTCTCTTTATCTGTTGTCTTGTCCCCAGTACCAGAGAAAAAAAGAAATCTTTAATAGAAAAATGAAATGAATGATGCCCTTGTTTAGCGTGAAACTTTTTAAACTCAATAATTTAATTGAAAACTCAACTAACCCACGACTAAATCACTCACTAAAAGATAGAAGTTAAAACCCAAACGAAAGCTTTTTACTTTCTCCTCCTTTGTTCCAAAGTTTTGGTTCAGAAAACAACAATGGCAACTTCTCAAATCCAAAACCCTCTCAACACCCCCTTTTCTCAACTCTCAATCAAAAAACATAAGCCCTGGTTCTATAAACCCCGTCATTTAACCATCACCGCCGCCCATCCCCACCTCCCCGGCCGCAAGCTCCGCGCCGCCGTTATAGGCGGAGGCCCAGCCGGGTCCTCCGCCGCGGAAGCCCTAGCTTCAGGCGGGATCGAGACCTTCCTCTTCGAACGCAGCCCTTCCACCGCCAAACCCTGCGGCGGCGCCATCCCTCTCTGCATGATCGACGAATTCTCCATCCCTCTCCACCTCATCGACCGCCACGTCACCAAGATGAAAATAATCTCCCCTTCAAATAACGCCGTAGATTTCGGATCCAAATCCCTCCGTTCCCACGAATTCATCCCCATGCTCCGCCGAGAAGTCCTAGACTCCTTCCTTCGGGCCCGGGCCCAATCCGCCGGCGCCCAATTAATACCCTCCCTCGTCACCCAGCTCGAAATTCCATCTTCCCCCTTTTCTCCTTACATTATCCACCACACGACCAACAGCAATCGTAAAACCCTAGCCGTAGATCTCATCATCGGCGCCGACGGAGCCAATAGCAAGGTGGCTAAATTTATAAAAGCCGGGAATTACACGTGCGCAATAGCGTTTCAAGAGAGAATCAGATTACCGGACGAGAAAATGGAGTATTACCAAAATCTCGCGGAAATGTACGTGGGAGACGACGTGTCACCCGATTTTTACGCGTGGGTTTTTCCGAAATGTGACCACGTGGCAGTGGGGACGGGTACGGTGTGTGCGAAGCAGGATATCAAGTTGTACCAGAGAGGGATCAAAGAAAGGGTTAAAAATAAGATCAACGGTGGAAAAGTGATCAAAGTGGAGGCCCACCCAATCCCTGAACATCCCCGGCCAGTACGTGTAAGAGGACGAGTGGCACTGGTCGGGGACGCAGCGGGGTATGTCACCAAGTGTTCGGGCGAAGGGATATATTTTGCGGCAAAATCAGGGAGGATGTGCGGGGAGGCAATAGTAAGAGCATCGGACGGCGGGGAAAGGATGATAGGGGAAGATGACCTGAAGAGGGAGTATTTGAAGGAATGGGATAAAAAATATGCGAGTACATTTAGGTTTTTGGATTTGTTGCAAAGGGTGTTTTACGGGAGCAACGTGACAAGGGAGGCTTTGGTGGAAGTTTGTGGGAATGAGTATGTGCAAAGGATGACTTTCGACAGCTACTTGTATAAGAAGTTGGCTAAAGGAGATAGGTGGGAGGATTTGAAGCTGGTTTTGGGTACCATTGGGAGCTTGATGAGGTGCAAGATTGTTGGGAGAGAGATGGAAGCCATCAAGTTTTAGGATTTCTTTTTATGCCAATGCAAAGAGTATCAGATTGTGTGTTTATAATATATAATTTTAAGAGCATTTTCCTTTCCTCTCTAAGTTGGACAAAAAATGAAGAATAGCTTCATTTGTTATGAGGAGTGTTTGGTTTCATTTTGTTGTAAAATTATTGGGATTAGTGAAATTTCAATGTTCTTAATTGTTGCAAAGATTAAACCCAAACTCATCAAATAGAAAAAAAGGGTCACTCATTTCATTTTGATGAAAATGGTGACCTTCATGTTCCACAGGGGCTGGCAAGAAAGATGCAGGACAGAGTAGTCAAATTAATTATGGAACTTTGATCAATGTGTTTTGGGAGGAGCAAAATTTGCTAGGAAAAATATGTGATGAGTACAGCATAAATTACCAAATCCTCTCCACCCTAATTATTGTAGGACTTAAGTGCTCTGGCTAAAATACCTCATGGAGTAAAGATCTTGAGTTTCTTTCACGGCTCACTTGGAAATTTGTAGGGAATCGATAAAGGGATAAAAGTAACAGCAGCACCATTAGAGTGGAGATTAAAACTGGAATTGCATTTCGGAAGAGTACCCAAGAGCTTCTAGATGAGCAGCCATGGCCTTGTTCATGGGAGGTGGTCCACATCTCAAAATCTGTAGCAGTTAGAAAATCAATCGCAGCGTCAAACATTATATAAATGCATGTACACACGGACAGTGAGGATGATTATAAGATTACCTGAATATCTTGAGCAGGGGCAGGGCAGTAGGCTTGAATCATTTCCTTGGATACGAATCCAACGCCACCATCCCATCCTTCAGGAGGCTGAACATGATATTTTAACATAGAATAATGAGTTACAAGTAAAATACCTCATGCAACCAGAGATTGATAGATTCTTTACACCATGAACAACAAAAGCATATATTGCTTGTTAAGCAAATTAAAGCTGATCAATAGCTGTTGCACGACCTATTTAAGTCAATCAACCTATTTCTAAGATCTTAAGAAAGATGACAACTGTATTAATTTTTAGAGAATCCTACCCTTTGAAGCAGTGGTGATAAAGATATGTTCTGAGCGACTTTCTAGTAGTATGGCATTTGTTGAAAGCCATACTACTGCAGCTTTGATCAGACAAGTTTGGAGGAAAACTATTCATGTTCCTGACCTCAACCAGCAAGTTTGTTTTGAGTCTTTATCCCTTTTACTTTAGCTATGGATGACATCCTAGGAATATCCAGGATGAGAAGTCTTGTTTTAGTTTTAGCAGATGAGACTGAGGCGGGGGTTAGTCAATGTTAGAAATAGAAATTGAAGTTTGCAATATATAGGTCTTAGATTAAAAGTAGGATCAAAACTGAATATATGGAGTATATGTCTGCTAAAGATGGAACTAGAGATGATGATAGAGTTATAACATGAAAGCAAGAAGTTCCTAAGAGTGACAGTTTTGCATCTTCAGATCTAATGATTCTTAAGGAAAAAGAACTTGAGAGGATCCTAGGCATAAGAAACAATATAAGACTGTTTATGCTTCATTACATTGAATGTTGAGCCATTAAAAGATAACATTTGACATATCAAGTGTAGCTGAAATGAACATGCCAAAAAGGAATGGGCAATATACAAGGATAGTTGAGAAATCAAACTATTCAGAACATAGAGTGCAGAGATGAATATAGCTCTAGTCTTAACAAAGCAGGATCAGATTCATGCAACCAACCAACCTAATTCTATACTAAGACACTGAGTTGATTGCACTCGAGCATTGGGCTCAGTAATTGGTGCATAATTCCCCTCTAAAAAGAGTGTGTGTGTGTGTGTGTGTACATATTATAAATAATATTTATACAAATGGGTCAGTTATTCTATCAATTCGGTTGGCATTTTCCAACCCCGATAACCGACCAATTAAACTGATATAGCCGACTTTTCCGACTGAACCAAAATGACCGAATTAGGTCAGTTTAGGTTGGATTATTCGATTTTGACCAACTATTGCCCTCCCCTAAAATCCTGTACTTAGGTGCAACATTTCCAACAAAAATCCAACACATCTTGGCTCAAGTTGTCATTCAATCTTTACAAACACAAGGATCTCAAGGTCATATGTGGACTATTCAATTCCATGTATGAGTGTAACCTCACTTATGTTCAGAAATCAATGGTGTGTAATTCTTAATGGATATACTCCAAAATTCAGTAAATATTATTTTGTCACAATTACGTCATTTGATGGTCCTAATTTTATTGTATCTGGATCAAAATTATTCACAATTAGTATGAAAGCATTCTTGGACTTTACAATATCTGATATAACTTCTTTGTATCCCATACAAACTACTACAAGACTTCAAAATCATTAAGAAAACCTGGCATAGGATATGCTGGATTTGTCATTTCATAATTGAAAGAAAAAGTACAAACAGAGGAAAACATCTCAACAAGAATAGAGAAAGAAATTAAATGAAAAACAAAAGAAAACAACAGAAAAGAGGACCCCGTTTGACATATATACCTGATTCAGAACATAGTATACACTCATGCGGTTCGGAAATTTACTGGCAAGCTCATCCAACTCTTCCTGAAAATTAAAAAAGGACTCGAATTAGATTGCTCCTATAATAAAAGTAGTTCAGCCTGGACATCCTGTTAATTGCCCCAAGGTGTGATCATTTTCAGAATGTTAAACTGCACAGTTCAAACATTTGATTAATCAAAAGAGAAGATTGTTTATCTGTTTATTTAATATGTGTAGGTGGGGAGAGAGAAAGAGAACCCACCTTTAACAGAATGTCCTCATAAGTGACATTGGCATAAATAAGTTGAATGTTAGTCTTGTCATTTGGGTTCTCTAATATGGCTCTAGCAACCTGAAGAACAAATGAGAAACTTAAGCAATTATTAAAATAAGAATTTAAAAGAAAGTCTTACACAAGGTGGAAAGAAAGAAAGTCATAGACAAAGGTGTCCAGCTCCTTGATGTAAAATAACATACCTGGAACATTGGAGTGATGCCAGTTCCCCCAGCAAGCATACCAAATGCTCTCACTTGGCCAGGTTGATACTTGAAGTGCCCCTGAAAGCATCATATAGGTATTATCAATTATGAGCCATTCTTTGAATGTAGATGAACCAAATGAAATGTTCATTTGACATCTCTCATAGAAGACACATATATACAACACATGAGGACATGTTTCAACAATTGCATTAAAGTTCACCTTGATTCATCCATTAAAATTACTAAACAATGAGTAAATTGTGTACTTTTGTCCAGAAACTTATGCATTGCTACAATTTCATGAGTTAATCATAATTTAAAAACTCTTACATGAGCTAACACCCAAAAAAAACATTAAAATCATTGGGTCAAACCTTACCAGTTCAACCAACAGGCCAACCATAGAAAAGGTAACATACCAGTGACTGATAGTTGAGGCATTTGCTTAAGGCCATATTCCTAAACACTTCTAAGTGCCAAGATTTCATTCTGAGTAAACTAACCTTTCAAACACTTCTAAAGAACTAAAAAGGGAAAAATAGATAGGTAGATAGATGTGGTTCTTGTTTTTGTAACAGGGTTATAGCAAAAGTTGAAATATAAGCGGTCCTGAAACATGGTGCTGAGAGAGTGTGGGGATTGAGAAAAGGGGTGTTGAGACTATTGCTTATGTTGTTGTAAAGGGTACCAACTTCTAGAACCAACTTATATATGAAAGTTATCTGGACAGACAATCACATTACCAGTAGGATCTTTAAGGTGATTGCATTTTGTGGATTTGGTTGCTAACTAGAGGAATGGAAATTAGGGGATATTAACCATAAAGTTTTCATTCACACCTAATCAATAGTCAATAAATATAAGGTTTCTCATGATCAAACATCACTTGTTCTCTCACTCTAAGATAAAACAACTTTCTGAGTTTGGAGAGTACTCATGGAAAAGCTTGCTGTTGCATAAAGATATTCTACTGTTGGTTATGCATACATGGAAGCAGAGGGGCTATTGGTTCCCCCTCCAGTGGAGCAAGTAGTATTTGTAGTTCATACAATCATGCAAAAAGGTAAAAACCAGAAAGATGGATGTTCTACAGACTTGATTAAGCTGGCATTTCCCCATATACATATTTCAGAAGTTCTATATCTGAGCCTCCTAAAAGATATGCTATGAACAATTACCATGTTTCCTATTAATTGGATTTCTTTTGAAATCAAAGATGATTCTTCAAGGTAAAATCTGAAACTATGAAAGTTGAAAATCATCATATCACAGGTTAGAATTACATACTACCAACTTGTTTTTGACATTAGTCTCTTAAATAATGAAGCTACAACTGGGTTTTTGAAACCAGCAAGGAAAAAAAAAGATAGGAATTGTAACATTATACAATAGAGCATCAAAGAAACTTACCTTGGGTCCCTTCACAGCCAAGTAATCACCTTCACGCATCTCCCGAAAATGGTGGGACATTCTTCCTTGGGGATACATCTATGGAGAACAAAAACTAAATTATGTACTGATGTAAGCAAGAAAAGAAAAGAATTACTAGATGATATAAACAAAAGCACCAATTGCATGCTGCATGTAAACCTTTATGACTAGTTCAAAATACCCTAAATCTGAATCCAAAGTTGTTGGAGTATATGCCTTGACAACATCATCACCATGCTGATCTTTTCCTCTGTTTTAGAAAATGATATTAAGTATGTGCAATAATATAACGATAGATCATCGAACAGGTTACTCGAAACATAAAAATAGCAAGGATGCAGAAATAGAGCACTAATGTTGGGTCAAGATATTAGATGAAAAAGTCATTCATGAATCAAACCTGCAACTCATATGTTGTCCAATTGGAAGCCCCAAAACTGATGTTGGTGTGGGAAGAGCAAACTTAAACTCAGCCACATTGTGACTGAGTTGGGTGCGTTTAACAAGTTTGAATTCTTTGAATTCTTCAGGATCCAAGCAGCCTGTCCAGACTTCAGCATTAATCAATTTGCTAACAGAACAGATGTTACAGTTTACCCAATTTGAATTCTTGAAACTCAATATAGAGTGCATGAAGAGATTAAATAAGAATGCAAAACATAAAGCATACAACCACCAGAAAGGAGAAAACATTATATAAAAATGATAAATAACATGAATAAATCAAGAAACTAATTAGAAAAAAAAGAAGCATCAGAGAGCTGCTTGGAGATAAAATAGTACTCATTATCAATTAAAAAAAAAAGGAACAAATGTTACCTATTGTTGGATGTGTAAACTACCTATTTGCAAATACAGCAAAAAGTCATAAAAAGAAGGAAATCCCCAGAGAAACTCTTTTATTGCATTTCATTAAAATACCTGGGAACTCAGCAGTTTCTAAACTACTAATTGGAAATGACAACAGCTGAAAAAACTTAAAAGGTCACAGTATCTCATTGCACCTATTGAACTAAATATTTGTCTTTCAGTTATTGATCTTAACACATTTTCAACCACAAGAACAAGGTTCCGCTGGTTTATATTTGTTTACTTCTTGATATTTCCCTACCAAGTAAAAGTAAATAGCAATACATATTCGAATTAAATAAGACCAAGTAAAAGCAAATAGCAATACATATTCGAATCAAAATAAGCAAATGGCTAAAAGAAACACCAAAACATAATAACCGTTCCACCAAACATCTTTTGTAATCGGTGAAAAGATGGCAATTATAGCACAATCAACACTCCAATAGCACATGCAATGAAATGATAAAGCAGTAAGATTAGATTGGTCTAGAAAAGAACTTCCTCCCAATTAACCTACTAAACAAAACATTCCCATTTCATTATATATTACAAAAAGGCATCATATTTGGTCTAACATAATTCCCAAATTCTCATTCATCAACAGCATTATTAAAAATAATTTTAAAAAAATAGAAATGATGAAAAGAGTACCTTCGGGTTTCTTTGTAACATATAAATAGTAAGCAGTAGCAGCGCCAATGGCAGCCACGGCCACGGCTATGCTTACTATTTCCACCCTGTGAGATTGAAAATGTTCCATTTTTAGGGACCCAAATTTTCGGAACTATGAAAGACAAGATTGTAAAGGGCTTTTGCAGAATCTGTTCTCTGTCTCACCCTTTGGTTTGTTTTGGTCAACCGGAGAACAGTCTCTTAACTGGGGTCGAATATAGAGGATTCCTGCCAGGTTTAAGATTGTAAGTTGATTTGATGAAGGAGGAATGCTAGCGTGTACTCATCTGCAACTTCCCATTTTCTTGAGCGGAGAATTTCTATCTACGCAGCCGAGAAGAGATGACTTCTGGAAGTTTAATTTTCTTTTGTTGAATTGCTTTCCGGTGTTTGGTCAACTTGAAATTGCTTTCGACTCAAGGAAATGTCAAAGCTAATACGTATAAGTTAGGTGTGAAGGTAGGGAGTACAAGTTTGAACAACTTTAGGAATTAGGATTGTCAATTTTCATTCCATAGAGTTTAAATAAGCGCTTAAATTATTTAAAAATACTTAAATAAATTTTTATTATATTTAATTAAATTTTTTATTTTTATTTTAATATAAACAAATTTTTATTATTAATGATTAATTAATAATTAATTAAATATTATTTTTTATTTTATATTGATATAACATTAATATGATATGTTATATCGATGTTGATAATGAAAAAGATCACACGATCATGTTATTATATCAAATTAACATGTCATCTCATCATCAATTATGATGTCAATATATTATATTTTTATCAATTATAATATTTTAACATGTAACGTTAATATCATGCGACCTATAATGATAAATGAAATTTTAATTAAATCAGTTACTAATTATAAGAGTTTATTTGACTCAAAATAAAAATATAAAAATTTGATTGAATGTAATAAAATTATAAATACTTATTTAAATTCTTTTAAATAATTTATAAGTTTTTTTAAATATTATATCATGTTAAAATTGTAAATTTGGTAAACGTCTTAGTTGATTTTTATGTAATTGACATGGTCTTGGCATTATTATTATTTTATTGTAAGTTTCAAAGGAAGTATGCTGAATATCGTAAGATTATAAAAGAAAGGAAATATGGAAACTTTTAAGTTCAGACTTGGGATTGCAAACATTTGTTGCAACTTGACGAGGACAATAAATTAGTAGATATGGCCGCCATACTTTTTTTTTCCTAAATAAAAAAAAAATGCAACATGTTTGGAAAAAAATTTAAATTATTTATAAAAATTTAAATAAATTATTATTATTTTTATTATATTTAATTAAATTTTTATATTTTTATTTTGAATCAAATAAATCTTTATAATTAGCTATGAATTAATTATCATTCGTAAAAATATTATACCCACATAGTTATCATGAAGTTAATGTAGAGGATAAAAATATTATATAATCATGTCATCATGTCACATTAATATATTATATTAACATTCATTATAACATGTCCACATGTTTGCATGGATATAAAATAACAAATAATATTGTTAGTAATAACAGTTAATCAATTATTAACCATAAGAACTTATTTGTTTCAAATTAAAAAGTATAAATACTTGATTGAATGTAATAAAAATAAAAATTTATTTTAATTTTTTTGAATAGTTTAAGAATATTTTTAAATATTATGTCAAAATAAAATAAAAAAATTAGATTTTTTTTCAAATAAATTCTAAAATAATCACATTTATTCAATTTAGACCTTACACTTCTATGTATTCAATTAAACTTTTTATTAGTATAATTTAACATTTATTAAACTCCTGTTTAGATGAATTACAATCATAATGCAGTTGGTATGTAATATCCAATGAATTTTCAATGTACCCAAAAAATAAAAAGAAAAAGTATGTAAAGATAACCGTTGCAATTTAAAGCTAATGAATCTTGATAGGACTGAAATAGTATGATGAATTCCAAGTTTTGCAATTATAGGTCTACTCGCCATAGAATAAAGAATTCAACTGCGTGAGGACATCAAAAGAAAAATTGTGCTTGCTTAATTGCATCAGGAAAACAAGTTTAAGGCCTAAAATTTTAATAGAAAATTTGATTTTATTCAGCCACCAAATACCAAAACAACAAAATCCTAGTCTGTTGGAGTACTCTCACTAGCACTATTAGTCTCTAATTTCTCAGCAGATTCCTCTGGTTTGCTTTCAGTGTCAACATTCTCAAGCTTTGAGACGCGAAACTTAGCCAGATGAATATCCCCTACAGCCAGAGAACCATTTAGACCATTCAACGTTAGCTTAGCAGTTCAGACTCTATATATTCATTTAGACAGATGTCCATGAAAAGACTAAGGGTATCCATCTTGTTTGCTTAATTTCAATTCCAAACTGGGTTGGGGTTGGCCAAAGTAATCAGTTTCCTCAGTTTGATAATGGTTTCACGCATTTGAAAGATACCAAACCTTCTTGTAGATAGCTTGAGTGTGAATGTACTGAATGAAATTATTGAAATTCAAGTCAGTTTATTTACCGAATATAAGAAAACTTCCAGGTGGCACAGTGGCAACGACTCCTGGTCTTAATCTCTGGTCATTAATGAACGTTCCATTGGTACTGTCCAAATCTGTGACCAGAAGATTCCCTTCTTTCTTCTGAATCCGTGCATGAATTCCAGATACTGTAAATGTCAGGGGCATGCACGATTTGATGTGAGATAGACATCATCTGATTTACAATTGAAACAAGACAAAATTCATTCTATTAACAGTCATGTTATTACAAGTTTTCTTTCCTTTTATCTTTTGGGTTTGACCCTTTCTTTGAAAGTGCAGAATACCTGTTGCAACTGGAATCACCACATCGGCCTTATCAGGGAGACGGCCAACAGTCACTTCACGCTACAAAATACCCAAAACAATTGATTGATTTTATTATAGTGCAAAGCTTGAAGTATTAAGATTTTAAGGGTATGGCAATAGTACTTTTACTTACGGAAGCAATTTCAAAGGCATCCGGCATCTGAACCTTAAAACCTATGTGCCTTGTATCTCCATCACCTAGTTCGTGAATACATCTAGACGTTGGTCATTTCTCAATTAAGCAAATGTGTTTTGAAAGAAATGAAAGGAGTACTATGGCATCAGAATCAGATACAATATAACCAAAAACTATTTAAAAAATGAAGAAAGGAAAAAAAAAATACTGACCTGCAGGCTCAAGAAGCCATCTATCAGTGACATCTGTTGAAGTACTTTCACCCTCTGAAGCATAAATAACCCCAAGATTTCTTTGTTTCCTTGATCTGATTCTATCAAATTTTAGCTTAGTAACATAACTCTTAGAGGACTGAAATGGAACTGCAAAATTTGATGCAGCAACAGTGGCCTTTGAATGAAGGAAGGGTGGTGAAAGGGAGGTTGAGCAGCTTGGGAGCTTTGCTTGGGACAGAGATTGTGCAGTCATCTCCATTTCTGCAAGAAAATTGTCAGAAGTTACCAAGTTCTGTTTATATTCGAGTTCAAGTAGAGCTTAGTGCGATTGGATTGTGTGGATACCAGTAAAAGGGTGTTTTGGGAAACATGTGACATAATTACGTGGCATCCGTTTAATGCCTTGACAGGGATATGGATAGCAAAATCATAAGCAGTGCCTTGTTGTTTGTACAGGGTGTAAGGATTTGTTGCGAGCTGTCTAATTTGCCATTTCAATACAAAATACAAAAGAAGCCCAATCCATACCAGCAACTTGTTTTTCTTCTTATACATTTCATTGTATTTGAATTTTTGTCAGGTGATTCTTTCACTAAGTAGACCAATTATATCCAAATCGTGCAATTTATCTTAGAATATTTAAACGATTCAACGGTTACGCAAACTCTGTGGTTCAGTTACTGCCAAATAGTAGTTAGCAGCACATTAGTATGTCTAGTTTGTAGCAGTGTAATTTGCAAACTTGCTACCAAAAGAGGAACAAAGGTTTCTGTTGAGACTTTTTGATTGTTGTAGTGTTTAAGTTCCTGGGTAGCCCACAATCATGGAGACAGAGAAGCAGCCAATGATGGAAAAAAGAAGTAAAATTCCAGGATAAATTTGAGAAGAATCTGGAAAATGCGTATCATTTATTGCAGTTTTAACTGATACACTCCCTTGGTAACTCAGTGAAACGTGCTGGATCTTGACAATAGTCATATACCAAATGCTTTCGACGAACCCATTTAAGTTGATGGCTCCTGTGCCTGTTTAACCCACTAAAAGATGGCTTATCCCACCAGAACTGCCCTAATTTGCCACATTTGGCCATGATATCTTCGGTTTCTGGCAACAATTCACAAGCATCAACAATAAAAGACCGAAAGGTTGAAACAAAGGGAGCATGGCTCCAATTTGTCTTCACCCTCCCTCCTTGTGTAGCCCAATCATCAGCATTCCACACAGACCCGCGGATGGTCATGGGCTGATTCTCTGGAAACAGCACCCCGTTTTCTTCTTTGTTAGTGAAAACCCGTATGGGAATTCCATCGACGAGAAACCTGCTGAGATTGTCAAAGAATTGCTCAAAAAGAAGATGAAAGATCAAGGGTGGGATCAAACCAATGTTTAAAAATGCCCAGTACTGCATTGGTTAGTCGCCTACTTACACGATAAAGCGGCGATTCCAGAAGAAAGAGTACGCATGGAAATCAACTGTGGGATCAAACCAAAGAGTATGCCTCTGCTCCCGATCGCCAGTGCCATTGACATAAACATTAGTTTGAACAAGGTACGGCTCTCCAGATGCATTGCCAAGAAACTCAAAGTCTAGCTCGTCATGACTAGCCCCCTCGGATGCCATCTGCATTTCTCGTTGTTAAATTTCCTAACCATTTTGAGACCAAATTAAAGAGACAAGTCCTAAACTATTAACCATTTCAATGTATGTATTATTGTACAGGACATTATTTGAATAGTTGTTTTGATAACCCTTGCTTACTAAGCACATAAAAGTTAATTAGTTGGTCTCTTGGTCCTTGAATGAACAACATAAGACAGTTCATGTTCCCAGGTAACAAGTTGAGCTTGTCCTGAAACATGAAAATAAAAAAAATATATATATCTAACTTACATAGAAGGCAGTGACAGTTCCAGCCGAGTCTCCATCAATTAGTTTGATTTGCACGCTTGCTTGTCCAAACAAATACCTCTTTTTAGACTCAAATCCACAACCTATAGCCAATCACCATGTATTAGTCAATCCAAACCATTGGCCGCAGTTGATGATCAGAACAAAAGAGAAAAACACTCATAAGCCAAAGCAGGAAAAGATAGTACTACAGAGAGACAGAGGTCAGAGAAGCTGAGAAAGCTTGGCATTACCAGAAATATTGTCCAGAGTTAACTTGGTCTGATCTCCATCAGAAATTATGTGATCAGGAGCCCAGTTGCAATGGAAGAGTTCACTAAAGTTAGAACACATGGCTAAGTTTGAATTCAAAGCCAAAAACCACAGTAGAAATGCAATTGCAAGCATAGAAATTGAAAGCATATTTAGCAATGGATTTTGACAAATCGAAATCCAAAAGCTCAATCTAAAAGAGTAAGACGAAGCCATATATATATATATATATATAGCCCCACAGTTTGTGTACTAGGAGCCATGTGAGTCTGAACAATTGAACAAGGATTTTTGTCATGATCAGAAAGTGAATGATAGTGGGGGGGAGTTCATGGCCACATCAGCGGCCACTTTGGAGCGGCGCCACTAACAGGAGTGAGAGAATCCATTATCTGTTAGCTTAGTAAATGGGAGAATAAAATGAGTTGTCATCAACTTTCTTACTGCTAACAAAAATTATAGTGATGTAAATTTAGTAGTAACAGATAGCCCTCCAAAGACCAAAAGAGCCAAAAATCATGTTCATTTGTAAAGTAGCTTAGCCAAGAAAAGAAAAGGATATGGAGTAAATTAATTGGTTATAATTTATGTTGTTATATTATTAACATTGTCGTCCATCGAATGACGATCGTATACTTGCAAGTCTCTAGCATAATCATTGTTAAAGCAAAAATGTTTTCCTCTTCATTTGGCGGAGGTGGGGTGGAAAAGAACAAATGTCGAAGCCCGATCAATGGTGAGTTTGGGCATCTAGGCCGAGTGTTGAAAATGATAAAGAGCTTGTGCATCACAATTAATGGCTACTACTGTAAATTTGTTCTACTCTGTATTGAAGGCACATCATGCGAGGCCCTAATTGTTAGAAAAATTGAGAAATAAATGAAAATAAAATAAAGTAAGTAAGAACACTAGAAAGCCTGAGGTCTAAATAAGAACACTAGGAAGTCTGAGGCATTGTATCACTATCCTTAAAGATAATTTTCGTCCCTTCGGAGTATAAACTCAGTGTAAAATGACTGTAGTGGTTATTTTTCAAGATTCAACAGACGCTTTCTTATATTTTGCATAAATTATAAACGGATGGCAGAAACAGCAAAAAGAAAGAACCCAGCTAGGAGAGAAAGATGCAAAGAAAATAAATAGAGAATACTTAAGAGAAGATGAGAGGCTTTAGTGTGTTGTGAGTGAGGTAGGAAAGCTGTATTTATAGGCAGGGAATGAAGTGAACATTGCACCGAATAAGGTGAACGTTGCATCAAATCAAGGAGTTGAGAGAAACTTGGTCAGCATGTATACTTAGTCAAGTGTACGTTGTAGCAAAATCAGGAGAGTCATCAACATGGTAGAGTACTTGGTCTTACTTGGTCATATAGACGTTGGAGAGTCATCAACATGTAATCAGGAGAGTCATAAGCACTGGTCAGATAGACATTGGAGAGTCATCAGCATGTAGAGTTTGAGTTATTAAAGCCAAGGTACAAAAAATTCAGCATGTAATCAGAAGAGTCATAAGCACTAGTTAAATAGACGTTGGAGAGTCATCAGCATGTAGAGTTTGAGTTATTAAAGTCAAGGTACAAAAAATTCACTTGGGCCTAGCCCACGTGTATACTCGCGGGCATAGGGGGTATCTGAATTTTCTCAAGGCCTAACCCAATCTCATGTGTGCGCGAGCCCACTCCTTTTCCTTCTTTGCAATAAGCCTATAGTGTGTTTGCTTACTTAAAGCACTCACACCTTTATGTACTTTAGCAATGTGGGATGTTTGAAACTTATGAAATACATTAGTTTTTCAATAATCCCTCACATATTTCATAAGATTTTATAGGAAGTCTTTGTTGGGTAAAATTTCATATAAGTGTATGGAATTGTGACTGGTGCTTTTTAAGCTATGAACCATCTCTAGAAAGAATGAAACATAAGTCACAGAATTTTGGTGAAGTTTGTAACTCATATGCACCAAAATTCTTTTATATGAAATATAGTTTTCATCAATTACATTACACCCCCACAATTTTTACTGTTCAACATGGTTTTGCACGAATAGGTCATGCATGTGCCTGGTTATTCATAAGTGCTATAGAGAATTTGCCACAATTCTCATAGGAGCGGCCCCACCCCACACTTATATAGGTGATTCCATCAAGTATATACTGCAGTTTAATACATTACCCATAAAGGATATGGAATTCATTAAGAGTTTAACTTAACCTCTCTTGCATTCCAGTCTTGCACTATTCATACACCATAAGAGGGACAATAATATTAATAGTACATTAATTTATTAACAAATAACTTGTTATTACTCATATGAACCTAATTCATGGGATCTCCAATCATGTAGGTTGGCTTAAGTCTCATTCCCCTCGATGTAGCATTAATTAATTTTCTTCTCATGGGTTTATTTAGAGGATCGACCAAATTCAGATCTGACTTCACATAATTAATGGATATAATTTCATCTTTAAGCAACTGTTTTACTACATCATGTCTCAAACGAATATGTCTATTTTTACCATTGAAGGATTTATTCTTTGCAATGGCTATTGCTGTTTAGCATCACGATGCATGGATACAGAAGATGTTGGTTTCATTCCCAACAGAATATTTGCTAAGAGGTTTCTCAACCACTCAGTCTCATTGCCAGCCAACTCTAAAGCTACAAATTTTGACTCCCTTGTAGATTTAGCAATTATTGTTTGTTTGGCTGATTTCGAAGTTATAAGACCCCCACTAAGAGTGAATACATAATCACTTGTGGATTTTGTTTTATTTGAATCTGAAATCCAGTTAGCATCATTGTATCCTTCTAATATAGTGGGAAATCCATTATATAAAATACCATACTTTATGGTACCTTTCAAATATTTCATCATTATGCTCAAGGTAGTCCAATGATCTTGATTAGGACTTTGTATATATCTGCTCAATCTACACACAGCATAAGCTATATCTGGTCAAGTATAATTCATCAAATGCATCAGATTCCCAATAATCTGTGTATACTTAAACTGAGTTACATTATCACCTTTATTTTTCTTTAATTGGATATTACTATTATAAGGAGTACTCACAAGTGTGACATCAAAATGTCCAAACTTTTTAAGTAGCTTCTCAACATAATGCTCTTGTGTTAGCATTAAGCCACTATCACATCTTATGATTTTAATACCCAAAATAATATTGGTTTCTCCCAAATTTTTCATATCAAATTTAGAAGCCAAAAAACATTTTGTTTTATTGACCACATCAATGCATGTACCAAAAGAAAGCATATCATCAACATTCACTATCAACAGTTTTTGTGTACACATATTTATCAACTCCAACAGTTGAAAATCCATTACTAACAAGAACTTGATCAAAATTTTCATGCTATTGTTTTGGTGCTTGTTTCAAGCCATATAATAATTTAGTCAATTTACAAACTTTGTTTTCTTGACTAGGAATAACACATCCCTCGGGTTGTGTCATACAAATTTCTTCTTCTAAATCATCATTTAAAAAGCGGTTTTTACATCGATTTGATGAGTAACAAGTTTGTAAATTGAAATTAAGGCAAATAAAATACGAATAAATGAAATTCTTGTTATTGGAGGAAAAGTATCAAAATAGTCAATATTTTGTTTTTGAGTAAAACCCTTTAGAACTAATCTAGCTTTGTATTTATCAATAGAACTATATGGATTAAATTCTCTTTTAAAAATCCATTTGCAACCAATTGATTTGGCTCTAATTGGCAAATCAATCAATTCCCAAGTTTTGTTTTGTAAAATCGAATCAATCTCATTCTATATGGCTTCTTTCCAAAATAAACTTTCTTTAGAAGAAATTGCATCAATATAAGTTAAAGGATCATTATCTACAAGATAAGTATAAAAATCATTACCAAAAGAAATTTCTTTTCTTGGTTTTTTACTCTTTCTCAAATCATCATTTTGTATTTCAAAATCATTGTTACTAAAAGGTGCATGAGAAATTATATCAATTCTTAATGGAAAAATATGCTTGAAAAATTTAGTATTTTTGTTTCCACAATTGTATTATAATCAAGAACATCACTTTTTAATACAAGAAATTTATATGCAACACTATGTTCAGCATAACCAATAAACATGCAATCAGATGTCTTAGAACCAATTTTTCTCTTCTTAAATTCAGGAAGCATTACTTTAGCAAGACACCGCCACACTTTCAAATATCTTAAATTAAGATAATAACTTTTCCATAATTCATAAGGGGTCCTACCAGTTTTCTTATAAGGAATTCTATTTTGAATATGACATGCAGATAATAAAACTTTACTCCATAAATTTTCATGTGCATTAAAACTAACAAGCATAGAGTTCATCATTTCTTTTAATGTTTTTTTTTTCTCGTTCAGCTACACCATTCGATTCAAGAGAATATGAAGGAGTAATTTCATGAATTATTCCTTTTTTTTTCACAAATATCATTAATCGGTATATATTCACCCCCTCTATCTGATCTAACTCATTTTATCTTTTTGTTCAGTTGATTTTCTACCTCAACTTTATATTTAATAAACATGTCAAAAGCTTCAATTTTATGCCTAAGTAAACAAATTTTAGTAAATCTAGAATAATCGTTAATAAATGTAACATAGTATTGCTTACCACCTCTAGTCATAATTTGTTTTAGATCTCCTAAGTCAGTATGAATTAAACTTAATAATTCAAATTCTCTATTTATTGAAATACAAGTTTTCTTAGTTGATTTCGTTTCAGCACATATCTCGCATTTATTAACGCATCCATTTTTAATACTAGAAATTAAACCAAGTGATTGCATTTTCTTAATGTAGGGAATGCTAACATGTCCTAGTCTACCATGCCATAAATCAATAAAGCTAATCATGCAAGCGAAAGAACTGACATTCTCATTCTGAGCATTGGAAATGTTAAGTACAAAGAGTCTCTTATTGCAATAAGCCTCACCCACAAACACATTATTTTTTGTCATTACGATATTGTTAGATTCGAATGACACTTTCACCCCAACCTTGCCCAATAAGGCCATAAACACTAGGTTTGCCCCTATATTGGGACCATGAAGAACATCATTCAGAGCTAAGGTCTTGCTAGATATGAGCTTGAGAAGAATTTTCCCTTTACAAGAACTTGAGCAGTTCGAGAATCACCAAGGTATATTATTTCTACTTTTTCCCCTACTAGCGTATAAGAGGTAAAGGCATTTCTGTTTGCACAAATATGCCTGGTAGCACCTGAGTCTACCACCCATTCCTTCACACTAGCCACCATATTGGCTTGTCAAATGACCGTAGCAATTACATCATCGGATTCATTTACTTTGACCAAGTTGACTCTTAAATTAGCAGGTTTGTCATTTCCCTTTCCTCTCTTTTTGTATTGTGTTGCATGATGCCCTGGCTTTCCACAAACAAAACAACTACCCTTCATTTCAAAGGTGGGATGAGAAGCTTTGGGTTTATTGTCAAGTTTATAAGGGTACATTTGTTGATGCTAGGTTCTGCTTTGAATCAGATTGGCTTAGGTTGCAACTTCTTTCGCTTTGAAGGCCTTAATCTCCCTCCGAGTTGTGTCTTCAATGATGATGTGCACAATCAAATTTGCAAGTGACAACTGCTTTTCCTTATGCTTTAGTTGTTGCTTGTAGCCATTACATGATTCTAACAGTTTCTCAATTAGCAACCCAACAACAAACTCTTCTTGCAAGTTGATTTTTTCAGCCTTCAAGTCATCCACCAACTTGTGGTATTCCTTGATTTGACTCTTGATGTCCTTGTCATCCGTCATCTTCCAACGATAGAAGTTTCCAATCACAAACTTCTGTGTCCCCATGTCTTTAGCAGTGTATTTGGCAATCATTGACTCTTATATTTACTTTGCTTCTTTGTAGGGATTGTATGCATCAAACAGCTCATTAGAAAGTGTGCTAATGATTATATGCCTGCATACCTTATTTACGTGTATCCATGGTTTCAAAATCTTAACATTATCTAGCTGGAATCAATTAGCGCAAAAGCCACCCCATGAACATCAAGGATTGAAAAAAAATCCATTTTTGCCATCTTTTGAAGTTTCTGCCATCAAAGACTTTTATTTTAAAAATATCTGAAAATGGCTTGGCATATGAAACCAAAGGCATAGGAGGAACGGTTAACTGAGTGCGAGCCATGGTGGAACCATTAATAGTGGTGGTGGCAGTAGGGGTAGAGGCAGCAATAGGAACAGTGGTAGCAGCATTATAAACATGAGAATCCATTATCTTTAAGACTGTTAGAAAAATTGGGTAATAAATGAAAATAAAATAAAGCAAGTAAGAACACTAGGAAGTTTGAGGCGTGGTATCACTATCCTTAAGGATAACTTTCACCCCTTCGAAGTATAAACTTGGTGTAAAATGACTGTAGCGGTTATCCTCAAAGATTCAACAAACCCTTTTTTATAGTTTGCATAAACTAGTAACGGATGACAAGAACAACAGAAAGAAAGAACCCAACTAAGAGAGAATGATGCAGAGAAAACTTAAGAGAAGATAAGAAGCTTTGGTGTGTTGTGAGTGAGGTAGGGAGGCTGTGATTATAAGTAGGGAATGAAGTGAACGTTGCACTTGATAATTTTATTTTAAAGAATTATTTTACTCTAATTTTGTTATTAAATATTAGCTAAGTCCTCAATTTTCAATTATAATTTACTTATTTTTAGTTGTTTTTATAATTAGGTTACTTTTAAGTTAGTTATTTTAATTTTATGTTATTTCTTTTAATTTGTTTATTATTGATTAGTTTTTATATTTTTTGTAGGATTAAAGGTGATTTGGGCTTAATTTTGGAAAGTAAGATGTTGAAAGATCCAAAATCTGCTTGCATATGTTTCAGTATTTTGGCCATATCTTGACCTACAAAACTCCAAATGATGCGATTCTTAAACCAGTGGAAAGCTAAGAGATAGAGCTACAACTTTTATGAAGATCACTTTGCCCAGTTCTGCATCTAAGATAGAGAAAATCATGTCGGAAAACAGTAGAAGTACTGTGCCAAGAATGGAAATTTGTAAAGATTGATAATTTGAATTTTGAGCCTCTTATTATACTTTTAAGCCCAATTAAACCCTAAGTCAGCTTAAGGAACTTTAGGTTTAGTCTATTAATATAAATAGGATATGTTTGACAACATTAAAAAAAGAGGAAGATAACCTTTGGGAGATTCAAGAAACTAGAAGTTGAGGCTGAAACTTGAAGATCAAGGCAGAGAATATTGTTTTGTTTTCTTTCTTAGCTTTTATCTTGATACTTTTAATGGTTGAATTTTATACAATGTTATTTTATTTTGCAATTATGAGTAGCTAAACTTCTTTCTCTAGGATTGCAATTGAACTCACATGTAGTTTAAGTTTTTAATCTCTTTCTTACTTATTTTAATGGAATTTGAATTGTTTATTTCAATTTGTTCTTAATGCTTTTAATTGCCTGATCACCAATTAAATTGATCTAGAAATCTAAACAAACTTAGAAAAGGGAGTTTAGAGTAAACTAAAATTGGGATAGCATATGATCAAATTAATTGATTTGCGTATAGGATAGGGATATATCTATAGGCCATATGTAGCCAAATTAGAGCCTGAACTTAATGAGTCTGTTTTAATTTCAATTCACATAGGGATATACTGTTTTGATTAAAATAAATATTTTTATAGGATGAGTCGGGAGACCCTTATAAATAATTTAGGACTCTAGGTTAGCAATTCAACCCATTGAAATAAGTTAAGGAAGAGAAGTAAGATTTAGATGAAGTGTGAGGGATATTGTAATCCTAGGTTTGTTTAATTTGATATTTTCTCAAGATTATTGTTATTTTGATTTTTCTTATTAGTTTTAATTTCAGTTAATCAGTTTTAGTTAATTACTTAATTTTGATTGTTTGGATAAGATTGAATTGTTTTAATTTTAGTACTTAGTAAAGTTTTAGATCAATTTCCAGTGGGATCGATACTCTGCTTGCTAATATACTATCTATTCTATACGTATACTTGCGTAGTAGGATTTTAACTGACAGCACCAAATAAGGTGAACGTTGCATCAAATCAGGGAGTTGAGAGATACTGGGTCAACATCTATACTTAGTCAGGTGTATGTTATAGCAAAATCAGGAAAGTCATAAGCATGGTAGAGTACTTGATCAAATAGACGTTGGAGAGTCAATAGCATATAGAGTTTGAGTTTGATTCAATCAAAGGCTAAGAAAGCTTAAAAAAAAATTTAATGTCAAGGTACAAAATATTCAATTGAGTCTAGCCCATTTGTATACTCGCTCGCAGGGGGGAAATCTGAATTTTCTTAAGGCCTAGCTCATTCTCGTGTGCGAGCGAGCCCACTCATTTTTCTTCTTTGCAACAAGCCTATAGTATGTTTGCTTATTTAAAGCACTCACACCTTTATGTACCTTAGCAATGTGAGATGTTTGAACCTTATGCAATACACTAGTTTTCCAAAATGATCTATGCCAGAAGTTTATTTAGGCCACTCACCTAATTAATAACAATAAAACAAAGAAGAAAAAATGATATGGTAAATGATAATTATGTAAGGAAGATGCTATCTACATGGTTAATTGAGTTGATAAGGAAAAAAACCTATTTCCTTGTCAATTACGAAGAGAATTTAGGGTAAAATTTTGAATGTATCAGATGAATGTGGAAGTCTGTTTCCTTAAAAAGAAGAAGGAATTAATTAAGTTCAAGTTATCAATTTTGGAATAAGAAGAAACTGATTTAATATCAAAATTGGGAAAATTGGGAATTTGGAGCACTAATTGTAATCAATTCACCTTAATCTTTTTACAAAACTAGAAAATGTATATAGACTTGCCTATAATCCTATATTTACATAAATTAATCATCACTAAATTATCTGGAAATAGAATTAAGTTATATTAAACTAACTCTTAACCAACTAATTCTTCAAGCAGGTGCTCCTCGTGTTGTAACTAACTTCCAAAATCTTCAACTGTTAGCAATTGCCACTCACATGTGTCTCACCATGTGCAGCTCATGTGTTATTCTCAAGTAAATTATTCTTGACTATTAAGAAGAAAAATATAAGAAAGATGCTTGAAAATTAAAAAAGAAAAGAGATGATTTTTTATAAATTTCAGTTTCCTATCTCTAGTTAAAGAAATTGAAAATAGGAAAGTGTTTGTATAATTTAAACCAAGATCTAAATGTTGGATGATATGATCTAGCATGAAGCCCAGCAAATCTTCGTTCAATAACTTCATCCCATAATTATTTATGCCTCTAGCAAGTGAAGGCAAGGCAAATAATGGAACTTAGTCTTTATCTAAACTGTGCAATGTTGAAATTTAAAGAGAATTCTCTCACCCTTCAAATCCACCTAATTTAGTCGAGTCCTTTTAGTCAAATTAGAAATGTACCATGCATTGCACAAGGTGTCACGACCTAATCTGGGGGTTACGAATGGCACATGAGTCTAGTAGGCAGAACCTGTGAAACCCAAATAAGCTTCTCATAGAACGAACAAACAAATAGATGTTAACATCAATTCATAAGCCTACATGGCACATTTTTTTTAATAACATAAGCTCAATATACATCCATAACAAATTGCCTTTAACAATTTAATTAACCAAAGTACAACCATGTACTATTAACAAGGGTCTACATTGGCTATCATAATGGGTCCATGCTCGTACAAAACAATTTACAATTACTATAAACATAAAGACAATACATTGCCATCAATATAAACAACCCACACATATGTCATGACCAGCGGACTGGACTCATAGAGCATAGTTCCCATCAAATGCCAAAACCGTTGATAATTCGACTAATGCTAACCACTCACTTTCCCGCACAAGAATCCCCAAAGTTATTTATGTGCACATGGGAACAAGACATTGAGGTGAGTTCTCATTAACTCAATGAGTGGGCAATAGTCAATATGTATAACCAATCATATCAAGATATGCAACTCATAATAGCGTATACAAATTAGTTCATCAAACCCACTAGAACACACATTTGCTCAATGAACGACTTACCTTTCTGCTAGACATAATCCAATAGTTATCACATACTTACCACATTTATCAAGACTCATCAAAGTCTACCAATGTGACACATAATTATCCATAGCTTTCACATTATCATGAGTGTCGTAACGTGCTGGGTCAGGGAACCCGACCGCTAGATGTGGGCGAAAATAAAATATCTAGGAGTCTCCACCAATCGTCTTTTATCTAGGTACGATTAGACACCTATTAACCCGATTCTAATCAACAAAGTCCTAAATTAATTTTAGGTTCGTCGAAAGAACGAGAATTGATCCACGTTTTTTAGAGATGGGTTCGAGAGTGCAGGTACGCACGGAGTAGGGTTATCACCTCCATGACGCCCATTCCACGAACGGTACCATTTAATCTTAAGTTATCCTATTATAGCCTACTTTGATTTAATCCCCGCTTATTAACTAATTTTCTATTAAACTGACTGCCTGAGTCTTTTATTTGGTTTTTCGTAGGCACATGATGCAAGCGTAAAATGATGTCATGACTTGGTTATTTTAAATAATGGGGTTGGTAGTCTTTTATTGAAAAATTATTCGAAGACCATCCTAACGCTTTGGTGAAGTCTCAAAATTTTCCTCACCTAGAGATATCTTCGAAAAAAACTAGTCTCTACAAGATTTTCGGCAAAATCTCATCATCGGAATTCTCGCCCCATTAACAAGATAAACATGGCATGCTATGACAGGATAAAAATGATGATATCTACATAAACTCGTTTTATTAATTTAGTTAGTTCGTTATTCATGGGATAACATGTTTAATAATTTAAGATGATTTATTACCTTGTTCATATATTTATTATTATGTATATATTTTTTATGTATATTACTTTTTTACAATGATTATTTGAGTTAATGGGTATTATAGTATAGAAATCGGATTCATCTCGAAGCTTCGGTGAGAATCCGTCTCGAACTTTATGTATATTTTTTTAATATATATTATTTTTTAGTAATATTTATTTGAGTTAATAGGTATTGGAGTATAAAATTCAGATTTATCCCCACGTTTCGGTGAAAATTCGTCTCAGAACTCCACACCTAAGAAATCCACCCGAAGGAGATAACTCTTTACCCTTTTTAAATGAAAGTCTATCATCGGGTTACTCAAAATAATCATTTTATTTTTATAATTTTTATATTTGTATCAGGTTTTTTTTTATTATATTTATTATACTTACAAGTATCTAAATATATTTATACTATAAATATTTCCTTCTTTCTTTTTTATTATTTATTTTTCTAATTAAACTAAATCTATTACTACAACTATACTTTATTTAGACATTTATTTTTTTTGTTTTATATATATTTTGACTTACCTATTTTCACATATCTTCATAAATATCCATTCAACTAGGTTCCAAAAATTTCTTTTTTTTTTTTTGTGACTAAAATATTTAAAACACTTTCACTATTTCCTACTATTGACATTTTCATTTTCATGTTTTTCTCAGTATTTTAATTCTTTAATCCTAGAATATTATCCTAAAATCTTGAAATATTACAATAAAATGAAATTAATCCTATATATATATATATATATTATCAAGCAAATAGATTTTAATTAGACACAGTGGGTCAGGCCCAAATGCCAAGCATCAGCAACATAAATGGCCCAAATCGCAACAAAGCCTACCAAGGGAGTAAACTTTTTACCTGATTGGGTTAAATTGACCCAAACCGAATTGGCCTAGCCCAAGTTTGCACGGTGCTTTGTACAGCTGCCCTTTTTAGTGCAAAAAACGACGTTGTTTCAAATCAATGAAGGAGAACCATACACAAGCTCCAAACGGTGTCGTTTCACACACCTCCAACCCTAGCTATTTAATCCTCTTTTTCTTTCCTTTCTCCCTCATTTGCCTCTCATCTGTTTTTCTCTCTAACGCCGTTCCTCCTACTTCTCTCTAAGAAATTTTTTTTCTTCTTCTTCCTTCCTAACCCGCGGCTTTCTCTCATCTCTTTCTTCTTTTTCTCTCTTTTTTTCTTCACCGTCAGTCTGATCTCTTTCCTTCTCTTTTCTTTTTGCTGGCAGATTGGCAGATCTAGCCCCGAATCTTCTTTTCTCTGCTGCCAGTCACTTAATACTCAAAACCCACTAAAAACCTCACAACTTTCCCTCACCTAAACACGTCTGAACCCGGAATCCTAAGCCACCATCGTCTCTCCCCTTTTCATTTTTTTTTTGTATATTTTTTTGTATTTTTATTTTTTGTTATTGATTGTGGTTAGGGTAGTTGGCTGCTAGACCTTAGGATTGATTTTTTTTATTTTTGGTTGTTGGATCTGTGTTTTTTTTTAACGTTTTCTCTCTATTTTTTTTTTGTTTTGTATCCCGATTTTCTTCCAAAAATCCCCCCATGCTTTCAAAATCTTTTTGGTTCTTATAGAATGTGGTTGTCCAAATTTTTGGACAACCAGAGGAAGCAATCATGCTCGGTTCAGCTTGAATCCCGAGTGGCCTTCAAGTCAAAACGAATTTGCCAGACTGATCTCCAAATCTCGACCGTCGGAGGAGTATTTAATGCTCCGTTTTTGTTGACTGTGGAGGCCATGTGGGTCTCCCTACTCTTATTTCTTTTTATTTTATTTATTTTTTATTTTATTATAAAAAAAGGTGTCTACAATGAGCTATCATCAAGATGGTAACAAGAGAAAGGTTCTATAGGGTAAATAAAACTCGTCTAATGCTAAAGCCATTGACGGTAAACAAGACCATGGTGCTTGTGACACCTTTTAACTAGACCACATCATCGTCCGGAACATGCTCATCGGATGGAAATCATACGCATTTCGACATGTCCAATGGCTATTTACATAGCCAATAATATCCCATATACATATATATATATATATATATATATATATATATATATAAGTAAGATACCGAAGTCATCATAATTAGTGCTAGACATTCATGCATAATACCATTACCACTACAAAACCAAGACACCAAGCAACAAGGTTTTGTAACAAGTAGTTAATTCAATCAACATAGTTATAGCCAAGCTCCATCACCACAAAGTAGCCCATTCAATATACACAAGTTTGACTTAACAATTATGACTCAATTACATCCCATGGCAACACATATACATGTGTTGTCCATTACATGCATTACCTAATGTTCAACAATAACCCCACTCACCTAGAGTTCTTAATACAGCTCACCAATCACTTGTAGCTTCCAAAGCTAGTAATGTTTTAGCTTAATAACAATCTTTGAAGTTCAGTTTTCCCCTATCAAGAATATAAGAGCTAAACTCTTAGTTTCAAAAGATTTTAAGCATTTGATAATTTAGCTAAACTCTACGTCTAACTACCAACTCAAAATTCATACTTTTCTCCAAGTATCCAAGACTTTAGGTAGTTAAAACCTTACCTTATAGTTGATTTAAGTCCTCAAAGGAGTCCAAAAATTCTAACAGCTCAAAGGGAAATCATTGGTGCTGAAACCATAACCAAATTTTTATTTTTGAACCAATTAAATTAGAAACCAATTGGTAAAAGATTCAATCTTACCTCCAATATGGTTTCCAAAGCCTCAAAACAGCTTTTTCAATCTCCAAAATTCAAAGGAGAATGTGGGGTTTTGTAATGGAAAAGTTTAAGAGTGTTTTCCTATTTTGTTTTAAATGGGCGGAATGCCCAATGCCTTGTATAGTTTTATCATTTTACGTGCATTTATCAATAGATGCATGCATCTATCAATAAATTTATCGTATTACTCAACATTTTGTTCCTCATTTATTGATAGATTTATCTAGTCTATCGATTGATGACACATTGGACACTTTCACATTCTTCTCGTGTTGATATCTATCAATAGTTTCCGCAAATCTATTGATAGATTGTGTCCTAGTTGCCTTAAATTACTTACAGGTGGCTATTTATCGATAGTTTCCATGGATCTATTGATAGATTGTTTTCCAAATGCTACCTTTTATCTCACAGGTGGATATCTTTCAATAGTTGCGTGAAACTATCGATAAATGTTCTTTAGTTTTTTTCAATTTGCCTCTTAACTTAAATCAATCAATAGATGTAGAACATATATCAATAGTTTATACCCAAAACTTGAAACTTCAACATTCTAAGGCCCTTAACTCTATTCTCAAATTTTCTTAACCCATATTCACTCATAACATGCATCTAAACTCAACAAACATGGTCCATATTAACAACATATAGCCTTAAGCATATCAATACTTCATTTAAAGTCTTTTGAAAACACATAGGCATGCTCTATTGTACTATCTGCACATATTCAAATTCCATGCATGCTTCATTAACATCTCATTTTAAGCAAGCACACTTTATATACATCATTATCAAAGTTGAAGGGTATTACACACGGACACAATAATATATGATGTAATATTTGTGTTTAGTTAATTTTATCAAATATTTAAAATAATTAAAAAATAATATTTATGGGACAAATAAAGTACTTTTTGTTTAATCTTTTCATTTGAACTCCTACAGCTTTCTTTCTGTTCACATCCAAGTGACCTTTCCAATCTTTTTACATTCAAGTGGCTTTTCAAATCTCTACCAACTGCCAAATCATTTTTCCTATTTATGCAATTATCCCTACATGCTAAGTTCCTAATTGTTCTTTCTAAGTCAATACCCTTCCACAGCTTGCCATGTGTCGCCAAAGGGGTCAAGACATGACCAAACTTGGAAAAAGCTTTGGGCTTTATTTGCAAGTTAAGTTAGGTAAACTTAACTTCTAGATACACGGGAAAGAAGGTAAAATTAAAGAAAGCAAAGGAAAGACGTTTCAAGAGTTTTTTTTTTTAAGGGAATTCAATATTGCTTGTGTATTGTGTGTGTATGCGTGTGTGTGTTTTTTTAAAATGATATAAATCTTTGTTTTCTAACTATACTTAGAGAAAAATGGAAAGAAAATTCATGTTCCTAGTTAGGAATGAGGGTGGAAAAAGAGATGAATGCTTAGGTCCTATAACTAGCAAAAGTCTGCATTTGCATGGTGTAGAGGGTTTTTCTGGTAGAAAGAGAGGACGTGTCGCAATGAGTGAATCGGAATGCGCTAAAGGCGGTAGAGAGGAAGACTAGAGCAATCTTTGAAGAGTAAGTGCTTTGGTGGCAAGTGGTGAGGAATAATAAAAAAATAGAAAAAACGACAGATTACGGCAAATGGGAAAGGCTGAATAGAAAGAATGTTTAGAGGAGTATCAAGAGAGCTTTCAAGATAATCTCTGTTAGGTTTCCAATAATTTCTTATTGCTTCCCAACCTCCAAGGTCCTCATACTTATACTGGACAGGAGCATTTTTTATGAGTAGTTAGGAAAGCACGTTCAATCATAGGAGAACGTACTTGTCATGAAAGAGTAGTTAAAGAACGGTTTATCGGATATTAAAAAGAATGATCATATAGTTGGGTAGCAGGCGTAAGTTTTGGATAATGCAGTAATGGTACTTGATAGGGCGTCACGTGTGTTCTTAAGGAGTAAGGAAAGAAAAAAGGGTAAAACACATGCACTTCAAGGAAAGGTTAAGAGGAAGTCCTTTTAACTATCTTCATATCTGAGCCACCAAGCCAAACTCTTTAGAGCATCCCAAATGTGAAGGTAACTTATGAACCCAACCACTTGTTCAGAGCTACTTTCACTTCCCCATACGAACAGTTGTTCCATGCTTGTTCTTGGGTGTTTGCGCATATCCATTTGGAAAGCCCCTTGGGTGCTTCTAAGCTTGGAACACCCCTAGGCGCTTTTGCGCTTGAAACGCCTTTGGGCGCTTCCATGCTTAGAACACATTGGGCACTTCTGCGCTTGGACACCTTGGGCACTTTTGCACTTAGAATACCCTTGGACACTTCCATGCTTGGAACACCCTAGGTGTGCTTGTAACGCCCCAAGGCATTTCCACGCTTGAAATACCCTGAGCACTTCTGCGCTTGGAACGCCTCTGATGTAATTTTTTCTGTAAACAGTACTTCAAAAATAATAATTAACCAAAATTGAACATCTACACATGGAAACCTAACAAACAAAAAAATTTACAAAAAAAAAAATGTAAAGCCTCTTGCTGTGATAGAACATATTGCCACGTAATCCTCGATATCCCATCCAAATGTCAATGTAACACCATAACAAAGTAAAGAGGCCTAGCATGGAAAAGAATAGCCTGTCAAGAAAGCCAAGAAGACTGCCCGCGAGCCAGAATGGCGGGTTTTAAAAGTTTCATTGAAATTTTGAAACCTCAAGGAGGAAGCAGGCAAGTCATTCTTGGCTTTCCAGCGAGGCTCTCTTCTTCATGTGAGGCCTCTCTCTTCCTCTCAAATTAATTAGTCATGATCGTCTATTGGCAATTGCCTATTCAGGGTCTTCAAGTGTTTACTTATTTATATTTTTTTTCCCCTGCCAATAAAATATAAGAATATTAGATTATTGGATTCAGAACTTCTCCTCTTCTTTATTTTATTTTATTTCTGCCGCTCTAAGATGAATATATCAATTAATTAGATGCTGAAAAATGGTACATATTCTCACTTCAGCTGGAGGGACCCAAGTTCAAATTAATCTTGCAGCATGGCACATTGGTGCAGCAACTTGCTCAGAAAGTCGAATCCCATTTGTCTGTCCATTAAGGAATTTCCATTCGGCCATTAATGTTATTTTATAATTAAGTTAACTTCTTAAGTTGAATTATATCATGCTTCTTGACATATTAAATATTTTCCATATGTATGTCCCCCAAACCCAATTAAATTTACCAAAAGTTTTATTTTTATACATAATTTCTTAATTGCATTACATAAGGTTAGTAGATATTGCAATTAAAAGGTTCAAATCAGAATTCTAGATATATAAGACCTACCATTTCCCATTAGGCTCAAATCTGAAATAAGTAAACAACTCGTTTTCTCTTTTGACCTTATATCATTAGGTTCAAATTAATCAGAATAAGACCTAATATAACATATTGCTAAAAGAACAATTACAATTATATTATCTTCCACCCCCTTTTGGGTATTCTTTATTTGCCCACAGAACTTTTCTGTCCATTAATATATGATTTAACCCGAAAAATCAAAAGAAAATTTATTATCATGGTGTAAATTTGGAGCAATTTGATTCAATTCAATTATTAATTTGATTAAAATCATATGATCAAAAATCAAATTTTCAAATTTATTTATATATATATATATGTATATATATATATATGTATATGTGTGTGTGTGTGTTGGTATAGGAGAATCAATGTCATGTGAACATCATCTGATTTTTTGTTTATGGGTCTTAAGCTCCTATCCTTTTCTATAATTTTACAGACTTTATATCCTCATTTTTGAAAAGTTTAAAGTTTGCAGATTTCTAACTTACTAAGAGGGTGGAGAATAAATTCTACTAATAGTGATTCTTATAAATTTAGACCCTAGAAATTCTTGGGTGGTCATGACAGTTGTTTGCTTTATAGTCGATGATTCTAATGCAGCATATTTAAATCAAGAGTCAATTTATTTTTGTCACAAGGAAAAGATTTTGTTCCAGTTGACATTTTTTGTTCTCAGACTACCGTGCATTCCATTAATCTTTGCAGGCAAAGCATATTGGGTTTGTCAGTAAAGCACATTGATCTGTAGTCTTTTGACTTGTCCTGCAATATCATGCCTATTGGTCAGAAACGTAAGCAAAGTCTTTCTTTTTTTTTTTTTTCCCCAATTTTCTCTTCTTTCCCTGTTAGGGAGGAATGCACCCATTGATTTAGCAAATTTGAACCTTAACCCACTCTCATTTTATATTGGACTAAAAGCCTGTGGTCAATAGGAGGAAAGTTGTTTAAATGACTTTGTTCAAGGAAGTCAAGCAAGTTTGGTTGGACAATATTGTGCGCCAGTTGAATTTGAAGCCTTGAAGAACTTTCTGCTTTCATAAAAGTTAGATCAGAAGGGCGTTTGTCTGTGCTGTGCACTGAAGACAAATGTGGAATATGCATCAACATGGGCTGTTTCAGAGGTGCAAATTAAGAAATGGGAGAATAAAACAGTTGGCAGATTGATGGTATAGTGGGGAAGATGGTTTTGCGCAAATAAACAATCTTAATTCATCAATATTCTTTTCACGTGTCACTACAACTAGAATATATATGGTCTTTATTCTTTCAAGGTCACTATAAATACAGACTTCAGAGTGTATTATTGGCATATTAGATTTCTTTTACCCATGAAACTGAGAAGAAGAGAGGCATTACATGAAGATAAAGAGTCTTTGTTTGGTAGCCAGGGATGACTTGCCTACGGCTTTTCAGGTGGTTAATATTGATGCTATGATTATGAATGTAAAACCCCTGGCTCTGGTCTGCAGGCAGTCACCTTGGCTATGCTAACAGGCTCTTTTCTCTTATGTTAGGCCTTCTTTTCTTCCTATGTAGAAGCTTAATGCTGATTTTATATATGCAATTATAAGAGTACTTCACATATATCACTGACTTGCTACTCAAAAAAAAAAAACATGTATCACTGACTTAAGTTGTGCAATTCTTTTCTATGCATATCTGCTTCCAGGACAGGCTATATATATATATATGGCATAGCAGAAGCTACACACCACATCCTGAATTGAAGCACCAAGTCTCCATGCCCAAGGTAAGACATGATCGCATTTCGGATGCCAGAATTTAGCTTGGTTTAATTATCTAACTTAAAAAATGCACAATAAATTTATACATATATAGGTGGATATGCCCTATTGACGATAGACGCCGCATTCAACAATGTAAATTAAGTGGTAACACAATCACAATCTAGAAGCAGTGGATGATTCAAATCTGAAATCTGCACTCTTTCTCCACCTATAAATTGACAAGAAATTCCTGCCACTGCAATTCCAGTATAAATCCTTGTGAGAGTGTAAGTTTTTTCTTATTTCCCTTTCTTTTTTTTCGAAAGTGGAAATAAATTAAAAAAAAAAAAGAGAAAAAAACTTACAGTGGAATAATCTTATCCTGCAAGGTATTGGTCACGCTGTTCTAAGATATAAACAATAAGTTTCTAATCAAAACATCGAAATGAAAGCGCTAGGGAAAAATTAGTGTTCCTTTCGATTTAGAAAACCAGCTGTTTTCCATCGGATTCAATGTTCTAGAATAGTACAACCAATTCATCAAGTAAAGAGAAAACACCATTAAGGCAGCATGCTGCTGAGGAGTTAGGGTTGATTCAGGAATCCATATATGAGAAAGTGTAGCTGTTTTATGAAAGCCAAGATATTGGAGGTTGGTTAAAGGAAATTAAGAAGGCATCGAATCTGTTCAAAAGTTAGGAAGGAAAGTTAAGCCTGTCGTGGAATTGATCGAATTAACGAGTCTGAACAAATTGGAGTTAGAGATAATATTTATCAACTAATTTCCATTACAAATCTTGCTAAAGTGCGGTTGGAAGGGATTGAGTCCATAAAAAGCGCCACCGAAGAGCAACTGGCACAACCTAACTTGATGGAGAAATCAGTTAAAGATCGCTTTAGAGACGCTAAACTGAAACAGCAGTTTTAGTCGGAAGAGAAGGATCTTGAACAACAACGTCAAGAGCTCAAAGCAAAAGACAAGCTTTGTGAGGCATGCCTGGAAGAAATCAAAATAAAAGAGAAGCAGTTGGAAGAACTGAGGAAAACAAATATGAAGAGCGATTCACAAAGAATTCCAATGAAAAGAGCAGAAACTTAATGAATTCGCCCATAATGATCTAAGCTCTAACGTAAAAACAGTGGCAATAGAAAATCTTCAGGCTGCAGCCAATCTTTGTTGTGTTTTGATGGATATATGAGAGAGTTTCTGGAGTAACAGAAGCTTGATATTTCTGATATGCATTAACTCAGTTTTAATACATAGCAAAGCTTAACTAGTAAGCTTAGATCAGTACAAGGCACAAGAACACATACTAATCATTGCATAAGTTTTTCACTAGATGCATAGCTATCATAATAAGATAGGAATCTAGCTGTCTTAATACAAAATGATCACATATGATCCTAAGGTTAATAGCATGCACTGATGTGGTTTTCAATGCAAGTCCTATTTCAACAATCTTGAACCTGTTGTTCCATTAATATTCCAGCCTGTTTGGGTTGCGCAGCCTCCTACCCAACATCGACAACCAGGCTCCTCAACCAATATTTGGAGGGCTACGATTCCCTCTTTGCTCAATGCAGCCTCGTCCCGAACAGCAACCTGGTTACCATTTCCTGGAGTTGACATGAACATAAATCCACACTTCTGTCTCTGGTACTTAACATCCTAAAATCACCCAAGGCATCCCCTTAGTTGCACTTGGCCACTGCCTTTTGGTGGCTTTGGTTATCCAAGTTATTGATTTATTGTTCATGATTCTTGAATAATATTTTGATTTTACTAAAAAGGAAAGAATATATCCTAATGAACATTCACTTGAATGTATACTAAAATCGAAAGACTCATGCTAATTACCTCACTAATTTTGTTGCAAATATTTATACTCTCTTAAATGTCATGTAATTATTAGACAATTTTAAAGGAAAAATTTATCAAGTCAACTAATTCATAAATGAGATATTATAATCAAACTAATAAATTATTGTCACATCAAGTGAGATAAAAGTACTGAAACGAATAATATTTTTCAAATAAAAACATATAGATTCATTTGATTTGATTTTATTATGCTAATTAATAAACTACCTTACTATTATACCTTTTATAGATACCCTTATCCTAATAGTCAATGAGTTCTTTTCTTTAATACATGTGATCTTGAACCACACGATGAGAGGTAATCGTTTCGCAACTCATAATTTCCCTTCTTAATATTCGAATTTAAGACTTCTAAATTAGAATTTCAGGTCCTTAAGCACTTGGATATTTCCCATCGGAGACATAAACTATCAATGAGTTCCTTTACCTGAAGATTTGGTTCTATTTGACTTCATCAACAACTCTCTCTCATAAGCTTTTCTTCTTTCAGGAATCCTTTACTCAGGATTGAAGAGAATATGTTCCATTATGGGCAGTCAAATGATGCATACAAGGAAAAGGAGAGGAAATGGGCTCCAATTAGTAAAGATAATTAAGCATATAACAAGAGGCCGTGAATATGAAATCGAATTCCATTCCATCTAAAAGTTTTAAAACAACTGTTTGATGTACTATATACTCCATTGCCTGAAAGTATCAATACAGATATCATCTCCATTTTGAGCATGAAATGAAGAGCAATTGATCTGGGAGAGAGGTCTTATATGAAGACAAGAGTGTTGTTTGGTAGCCACGGATGACTTGCCGACAACTTCCATTCCCAAGAGGTTTTCCAGAGGCAAGGAAACTGACTTTGAACCTGTCTTTGTTAGTTCCCAGGCAGTCTCCTTGGCTAATCTAACAGCCTCTTTTCTTTCATGTTAGGCTTTCTCTTCTTCTATATATATTTGCCCCAAAAAAAAATCTATGCTCTTTCTCGCTGTATAAGTCTGTTCAGCTATCAGATGTCGCCATGGATGAAATTTTGTTAGCAATTAGCAGTCAAGTTTTATTTTTAATTTATTTTATCCTATTTTCATAATCATTCATTCAGATTTCATTTGGTTTGTTTTTTTGGATATTTGATTTTTTTTCTTTTACTTTTTTGCATTTATCTTTTTTCTATAAAGCAAAATATTTAAAATATTAAAAAAACTAATGTAAGAACTTTGATTGACTCAAAAATTATTACAAAATCTTTCAAAATATACATAGTAAAGTAATATTTGATTAAAAATTTGTTGCACAGATAAAATGTAACACGCATTTGAACATAATTGTTTTATATAAACAATTCTAGAAAATTTATAAAAGATTTGGAAAGACAAAAAAAGAAGAAACAAGCTAATAATTGCAAAATTTATGTATCTGAGTATTTGACTTATTGATTAGCACATGATCTCTTTATGTTAAAGTAAGGTTTAAATTCCCCTTCTCTCACTTCTAAAAAAAAATTCAAAATTTGTTTTCAATATATTTCTACTGACTTCCACCAATATCCCTCATCACGTCTAATAGTTAACTAAAAACTAAAATTTGAAAAAACATGTTTATATGTAAAAGAAAAAAACTTCTCTCTAGAACTTTTCTTAAAGTTTTTTTTAAATTTTGTTTTCTTAAAAAATTATTTTTTAAAAAAACTTCTCAAAATCCTTGTTTGACCTAACTTTTACTTTTAAAAAGTTAAAAAGTTTAAAAAAAAAATCAGGCCAAACAAATATTAAGCCCTTTTTACTATATGTTTTTGGGGTTCCTAATATGTTTTTCCTTACCTATTCTTAATAATTAGCGTTTTTCAAGGATTTTATAAATGTGAATCTGATTTGCTTGGGGAAGAAAGATTTGGAATGATAACTTCAGAATGCATATAGCTAAGTCGGTCAAGAATGCTCCCATTTCTAGTGGCAATAAAGATATATGCAATTATATGTCTGGCTTCCACGGTCTCGCTTACGAAGAAAATAACAACCATGACACATCTAACTCTGAAAATATAATTAACATTATGTTATACATTTATTTTGCCTATATTAGGATAATTATTATAATTAATTACTGATTTAATTCTCATATCCACAAATCCTTTTTCAAAGATGAAGCCACAGTTGTGTCTGTGGAGGAAAATTTTGTTTTAACAGAATAACTTGTAGCCAAGGCAACAACTTTCCTAGTAGAATATTGCTTAAGGTTAAAGCCTAACAGTAATTAACTAAGCATAACATATGCAAAAAAGAACATGAGATGTTAAGCTAAAATTATTCCCTTACCTCCAACTATTTTGAGTATATGGTAAAAAGAACATAAAAATAGCCACATATACAAGGAGGATAAAAAAAGAAATTTTGATTAAATCAATGATCATGTTCCTTCCTTAATAAATGAATAAATCGCAATTTTAATTCTCCGCTACTATATATTTAAAAGTATACTACGTGATATAGAAAAAAAAAAAAAAAAAGGTACAAGTAAAATCTTAAGTTCAAGTCAAAGTACTTTCTCTCGTACTCAAGGAAGAGAGACAAATACTCAAACTTGCAAATGATGTTAATGTCACAAGTCTACATTTTCAACTCAAAAAATATTTCTATCAGTTGAAGAAAGACATTTATTTATAAATTTAAAATTCAACTCATCTCTTATTTATGTAAATATATAACATTGACACAAGATCCATATATATGGAAATGTATCAATTGGTTCACTTTAAAAGCAGTAATGCAAATAAATTCCATCAATTTCATAATTTTAGTAGCAAATAACATTGGGAATTGGAATTGTCATGAACACAAATTGGTTGCTGTTTCACTAGGGTGTAGTGGAAATATACTATCCCTCAACTCAAGTTTGGTTTAATAATTTTATCTTTCTTCTCTCTCTTTTTTTTTTATGACATATCAAGGAAGATCAAAGTGGAGACATTTGAACCTTAGACCTTTACTTTCAATGGAAGGTCAATTTCCAAGCATATATGTGCATTTTCACAGTTATTCATATCCTTTTGAAAGAGCTAAAGGTCACTCACATTGACATTCCTCTTGAAGCAATTATATATTCTTTCTGTCATAAGCTTCAAAACCAAAACTAGATATATGGAACAGAATTTATTCTTGGATGATGAAAAGTGGTGGCAATCTCGGTCTTATCTCAAATTATATTTTCATAGAGCTATACATAGAGACTTCAAAACAAAGGTTATTGCATCCCTCTAGAGCTTGAATTTGAAAGGAAGAGAGCTCTAATATGAGGATCAGAGCCTTGTCTCATAGCCACGAATGACTTGCCTACTCGTTCTGGTGAAGTGGGTATTCTGATATAAGATTACCTTTAAAGGTCTTGTCAGCTCCCATGCAGGCAAGCCAGTCTTGGCTAACTTGACAGGCCCTTTTCTCCATGCTAGGCCTTCTCTTCTTTTGTATATGAGCCATCTACAGCATTCACCTTGTGTCAGATAAATGTAGAAGAATGCAACATATCATGCTTCAAATTTGTAAGATAAATATTAGGAGAATCCATTCATTTCTTTCTCATGGTTATTTAATGTTTAATCTGGACCAAACTATGGACCCCTGGACCATGATACTTTGCCTTTCTTCATCAGCAAGGATCGTGCCAAGTTCTTTGAATCAACTACCCCCTGCATATCAATTCAGAGGACAAATTCTGGCATGGCTGGATTCCACTTACAGTGTTTTAATTGAAATTTTAAGCAGAATCCTATCAATTTTTCGAACTCATATCCAGATGCACAATCTTCCAACTTATCAAAATTTTTCTTCATCCTTATCATTAAATGCTTCTTTTGATATGATGGAAAATTATGATTTATTGACAGTATATACTCTTTAGAATTTCTCAAATCTAAATCCAAAGTTTTCTATTGATATTCCATATTGATGCTTTATTTCGATAAAAAGAAAAAGAAAAACGGGGTTTCTTTCTCCTTTGCGATATTGCAGTTTCTTTGATTCAATCCAGATTTGTTTCTTGGTTGTTTTCCTGACATTTGAATATCCTGATTTTAGGCTCATAAATGAAAATTTTCATAAAATCCACAATAAATATTTAAATATTAGTAAATAAGTAACGGTAGCCATTCTATTCCTTTTAAGCATCGCCTGACTTCTTGCTTCTCTGCTTCATTGTAAGTAAGTATCCCTTGAATAGATATGGCCCAAAATGGTGCTGCTGGTAACAATGGCGGTGGGGCTGGGGCTGCTACCAATAATACGGTTGAGGCGCCACAACCAAATTCAGTCAAGGAGCAACTACCCGGAATTCAGTACTGCATTAACAGTCCTCCTCCATGGCGTCTGTAAACTATTCTCATATCTAATTATTTTCTATATGCGCACTCTACTCTTACCCATTCTTTTTTATTATACTTTAACAGTCATTTCCATTTAGTGCTTTTAACATCATTATCTTTAACTTTTTTTTTCATATTGTTTCTTCACTCTCTACTGGCTTCTTGTGTTTTAGCTTTTGTTTTTAGGACACTGCCTGACTTTCATGCATGCAACGTTCCGTTTCATTCTTTTTTAGAGCCAAACATAGGATTTAGTCAACTGACTTTTGAATCATTGAGCTTCTTCTTGGTTTTTGTATTCAATATTTTGTTGAAATGTGGAAGTTCATTTGTATGCAGCTGAAGCAATTGTATTGGGTTTCCAGCATTATCTACTCACTCTTGGCATCAATGTTTTGATTCCTAGCATAATTGTTCCTCAAATGGGCGGTGGGAATGTGAAGATTTAACAAGTTATGTATCTTGATGCTTCTTCTGTTTTTTCCTTTATACACTGTGCAAGTAGCTAAATCTCTTTCTTTTTTTCCACTGTTTTAACACAGGCTGAGAAGGCAACAGTGACGCAGAACTTACTTTTTGTTTCAGGATTAAGCACATTTTTTCAGTCATTGTTTGGAACCCAACTTCCCACATTGTGGGTTCATATGCTTATTTCGTTCCTGTAACTTCTATAATCCAAGCAAGCAGGTACAATTCTTATTCAGATCCATATGAGGTTAACTGCTCATGTTAACGCTTTTGTAAAATTTCTTTTTCAACTATATCATCTTAAAGTGCAGCTAGTTCTTTACCTCACTTTAGAAATCTTGAAAATTTTCTTTTAATTGTATCATTTTAGAGAGGTTTGTTGGGACAATGAGAGGAATACAAGGTGCACTCATTGTTGCTGCATGTTTCTAAAGTACAATTGGATTTTTAGGATTGTGGACAAGTGTTGTGAGGTGAGTTCTTGAAAGTATTTTGATTTCTATTATGGTTGGGTATCCTGACTACTTTACTTTCTTCTTCAGGCTCCTTAGTCCTTTATCTGTTGTTCCGTATGTGACTTTTACTGGGCTTGGACTTCATCATCTCGGCTTCCCCATGGTAAATTTTTGTGTATCCTTCATTGTTGCTCTCAGTTATTAGTAATAATTGCTGTGCTTATGCCATTTCTTGCTAAATGATTAGTTGATTCTTTTCTTTTCCCTAGTTAAGGTTGCAAAATGTGTTGAAGTTGGCCTTACAGGGATCATTATCATGGCTTTCATTTCACAGGTAAGTTACATGTTCGCTTTTTAAAAAGCAATTTGTCAAGAGTAAAATGGAAAGCAGAGTTTTTGCCTGTTTAAGGAATAGAAAGCTTTAAAAAAACCCTCTTCTCAAGCACCAATTTTCTTGTTTAGAGCAAAGCACACCCATTTTTCTGTTTAGAGAAAACATGAAGCATGGTTAACCCTATACTTATGTGGGAGTTGTGTACCTTAAGCTTCAGTTGACCAAATAATCTGAAATGTCTGTGATATGTTGCTGCTGATAAGTCCTTCCTCTTAATTTCTATCGTGTGTTTCATGCTTTTGCAGTATCTTCCTTGTTATATAGAATCAAAGCAGCCCATCTTTGACAGATTTGTAGTCCTGATTTCAGTTGCAATTACATGGTTATTTGCTCAACTTCTAACTTCAACCACTGTGTACAAACACAAACCTGAGAACACTCAGATTAGCTGTCGCACTGATCCTGCTGGATTCATTAGCACAGCTCCTTGGTGGGACTATGAGAACTGGTACAAATTTTAACATGTAAATGATTAAAGATACTCATATGTAATATATTTATCATTTTGTTTCCTATAAATGGTGCATTATTTTGCAACATAAGGTCTTATTCCCATATTTTTTTTCCTTCACTGCAGGATATATATTCCTTGTCCCTTTCAATGGGGAAGCCCCACCTTTAATGCTGGAGAAGCCTTTGTAATCATGGCTCCTGCTTTTGTATCTCTTTCTGAGGTTTGATCCTTGACAAACTTTCAAACTCTCACTTGGATTTTAGCCTTTACGGAATCAATTCCTCTTAGTTTCAAAGCCAAAAGTAGGTAGGGATACGTTAAACTATCAAGGATAATGGTCTTACTCTGACGTTATATCATCTAAATATGTATATAACTTCATTTGTCTACATCTGAATCAGGAATTTGTTAAATGCAGTTCAATTTGATAGCACTATTGGACAGTTTTATCTAATATTTGTATAGACTTTTGAAAACATAAAGCTATAGAATTTGATCTCAAGGGGGGAAAAAATATAGCAGTAGAATTATTGGTATCTTTAGATTCCGTTAATCATCTTGTTATTTGCAGTCAACTGGTACATTCTTTGCAGCTGCAAGATATGGAAGTGCCCCTCCCGTTCCACCTTCTGTTATTAGCCGTGGTACTGGCTGGCTGGTAGGATTTGTTTCTTAGAAGTCTAAGTGAACAATACCTTGACACTAGTCTCAGTTCTAGATTGTCCTATATTTTACAGTTAATTAATGCAGTTTTCCCTCATTTTTAGGGAGTAGGGGTTTTGCCCAATGGCTTGCTTAGTTCTGTTACTGGGACTACTGCATCAGTGTATTAAACTTGAAACTTAGTTATTAAACATATATTGAGTTTTGGATCATTACAAGGATATCTGCCAGCCTGAACTATACTTTGCTCTTTGCAGTGAAAATGTAGGCCTGTTGGCAATGACAAGAGTTGGAAGCCGTAGAGTGATTCAAGTATCAGATGGGTTCATGATTTTCTTCTCTGCATTTGGTAGGCCAGTAATTCAAGACTAACTCAATGTTGTTTGTCGATTTTGTTTCAAAATTTTATTAATCTATAAAAGTTGAAAGTGCATTCCATGTCAAAAACAGGAGCTCAAAGTACTTTTTCCATTTCTTCTTTCTTCCATTGATGCTGCCACTGATTACTTATCTGTGGCTATCTTATGTCCTTTACCACGAAAATTTGGAGCTTTTTTTGCTTCTGTACCACAGCCCATTGTAGCAGCTTCATGCTGTGTTCTCTTTGGCTGTGTCTCTTCTGCTGGTCTTAGCTTTCTCCAATTCTGTAACCTCAACAGTTTCAAAACAAAATTCATATTAGGCTTCTCTTTCTTCATGGGTTTATCAGTTCCAAACTACTTCAGAAAATATTATCACGGTGGTTTGAGATTGGCTCACCATGCTGGTTGAGTAAGATTCCTGGACTAATTTTCATCAAGCCTGAATTTACTTTCCATTTCTCTACTTGAATAAATCAATTCACTTTCTGTTTATTAGCTCTTAACATATTTGTTCTTCTTTTTTATTGAATTGCAGTTCAGTGACATAGTGCTTGTGATCTTCATGTCTCATACAACAGTTGCTGCTTTGGTTGCTTTGTTCTTTGATTCAACACTTTCTCGAGAAAATGATGAAACCAAATAGGACAGTGGCTTGAAGTGGTGGGAGAAGTTTAGCTCATACAAATCAGATGTTAGGAATGATGAATTCTATGCACTACCCTGCAGGCTCAACAAGCTTTTCCCAGCTCTTTAGTACACTTGAAACTAAACGGCATCTTCTTAAACTTCATTTGAAGGAGAAAAGGATAAACTGTTGTTAGTTTTGCAGTAATCATTCTTTGCTTTCCAGTTCCTTTTTAAGTGTTAAAGTTGAATTTATTTTCCAAATCTTCATTTTCCTCCTGCCCCGATATTCAAATTCTGAGTTCGAAAATATATCAAAACCAAAAGAACAACAAAAAAAAAAAAATCAAATTCAAAAGAGTAAGAAGAGTCAACAGTGAGCTTAATCCAATCACTGATTGCCTTAAATTGATCATGTAAGCATAGCTAATTAACCTTAACAAATTGACATATCAAAGGTTGGCCTTTTGCCTAGTGGTTCTTGTACAGAAAAATAATGTGTTACCAACTTATAAGATTTGGATTCCATCACAAACCGGCAGCAAAGAGTTGCTATCCACCATAGAACATGATTCATGTCTACACTAGGCATACAAAGAAAGCAAAGATCAGAAAAGAGAAAAAGATGCAACAATTGAACATATGTAATCTGCATTTTTCTTTTTTAACTCCATTCTTGCCCATGCAAGATTTTTTACTGTACCTAGAAGGAAAGAAGAATTTATTCCTACAAGGATTCAACTAAAGGTAGAACCAAAATGGAAAGGCAGAGATTTTGGATTAAAATGTGATTTGTAAAGCTAAGTGATGAATTCATCAACTTGTGCACTCTAAGGCCTCCTTTTTCTGTCAACAACCATATCCATCCAATTGAAAATTTGAAGTGTCATTTCTTAAAATAAAATAAAGTAGTCAATATTAGACAAAGATGTTGCTTTTTCATTTGACTTTATGTTTATTCTATGAAAAGATTTCATGAACATTTTCCTTCAATAAGAATTCTCCATTGAAGATTGAGAAGAACATATTCCATTGTACGGGTAGCAAGAGGATCTAAAATTAGATGCTAACATTATAAGGCTTATCAGCACTAGTACTGTTCCTTTAAAGCTCTATATACACCAAGTACCGTCTTCCCCTTGGTGCATAAAACTGAGAAGGAAAGAGGTCTTACATGAAGTAAAGAGTCATGCTTGGTAGCCAAGGATGACTTGCCTGCACCTTTCCCCAGGGATTCAAGTAAATGGCTAAGAAACCTGAAACTCCTTTCAGGTTGCCAGGCAGTCACCTAGGCTAACCTAGCAGGTTCTTTTCCCTCGTGTTAGACCTTCTCTTCTTTGTCATTAGTTATCTATATATAAATCTATGCTACCACATAACATGGCAAGTAAATGTGATCTGCATGATATTTTGGTTTGGTAATTTGATTGAAATGTCAAGTTTTAATGTGTCTCTGGCTGCATCCAATGTTCAGATCATGAGGCCTTTGGATCATAAGCCCCGTTCATCTCCTTCTTTTATCGTTTGTTCTATCTTTCATTGTTCTTTTCCGTCCCCATCTCCTTCTTGTTGCCTTTCTTTCTCTCATTGACTCTCACTGTTGCTGACTTGCTTCATTGTTGCCGCTACCAGACCTTACGGTCCTTAACTGCCACGGCTTCGAACGCCAAGGGATCTTTTTCCTTGTTTATTCTTTCATTTCCTTCGATACCCATTTTTAATACTTCACTTGAGTTGCCGAATAGCAAGAATTTCATCGGAGTCGAAGTGGAGGTTCTCGAGTCTGAGAACCTTTGAGAGATTGGGGGGGACCAAACTTTTGAGGTGGTTGCTAGTCTTACAACCACACTGAGTCAACTGGGTTGTCTATTGTGTTTTTGGATTTAAAATAAAAAATGACTTAGTTACAAAATTATTTTCACTTTTATTGATGAGATTGAATATCTTTTTCATCCTTAATTTGTTCATTGCAGTTGTTGCATGACCTTATGGGATTTTGAGTAGTTAGAATAGAACTTGGAACTTTGAATAATCGTTAACAATGGACGAAATGGAGAGAAAGTGAGGAAACCTGATCAAAGTGCGTATATGGATAACTTCAATTAGTGTTTGGTTGTCGAGAATGTGAATGAAAATGAAGAGAAAATGAGGAAATAGATAAAGAAAAAAAAATGGAGAACAATTTCATATTAGAGAGAGAATTGTTGCCACAACACCAAATATACTGACTGGCAAATGTTAATTTCCATTAACATCCATATATACACATGTTTAAATAAAAGAATTATAGAATGAAAAAAAAGAAATTTAAAAGAATTATTAGAGAAATTAAGGGACAAATTATGTAATTAATTAATTTCATCCAAACTTTGGTTTGCTCATATGATAGGAAAGAATCAACTCCGACCGAAGCATGTCTGCCTTTGCCTTCTTGTCACTCTTTTGCTTCTCTTAAATCTTGTGTTCCTCTTCATATTGGAAGCCGTCTTCACACTAACTTGACCCAACACCTTTCCACAAGTTGAACACGATCTGCAATCAAATCACATACAGTAACTTAAATACGATGACATTTCTCTCTCTCTCTTTAAAATAACAGGAAAGAAAAAGAGAAAGATCAATAATTCATTTTGCAAATTGGTCGAGGAACAAGTGAAAAAATTATACAGTACACAGAAAGATGAGATTACTTACATGAAGCCGCCGTCGAGAGCCAACCTGCAAAAATTCAGGCAGTGAGAGCACCAACCATGTACCATCCTTTTGCCGTAATCTGTATCAAAGCCTAGAAAGTGGGGACTCAGAAATTTTCCTTGACAAGAGTAGACCAGAAGAAAACAAAGGGCCTTTTGTTTTGCTTTCAATGTTAGGGTTTTATGGAGGTGTGATTTTCTTGGGAAGCAAGAATCCAAGGGAAGACCGGCAGGGCATTGATGTTTTTAAGAGACTTGGGCTGTCTGTCTTATTGACTTGGTTGGACTTATTCTCGAACCTTTTTTAACTAGTGAGTTGAATAAGTTGGCTACAAATTAATCGATAGGAGATGCCTTTGCTGTTAAGGGAACATGTACTAATACAGTTGGAACTTGGAAGTGTGAAGATTAAGCAAGGTACGACTAAATATTGGCACAAGTTTGGGCCTATTGAGGAAGTTGGACTATTTCTATATCCAGAAGGCAAAAACCGAATACTCTTCCAGGTCTAGTCGTCCTCATTCCTCACCATCTTCTTGTTTTTAACTCTGGCAGAATTCTTTCCTTACAAAATTTAAAAAAAAAAAAAAAAGAACAGCCACAGCAAATTGGCGAAGGTATTATTCATTAATATATTAACATTTGGACACCCAAAAAGTAATACAGTATTGACGAAATTGAAATATTGCAAAAAGATGAAATGTTTATGGGCAACCTTCCTGACTCACTCTGACAGAATATGCAGTGGGATCTACTCTAGCATACGCATACCCACATTCTGCCTCCAGGATCCGCCGCTTTACTGAAGAATCCAATTTAACCACACGACAGACTTATTAGCATGACTAGTATTTCTGGTCCATCCATCCTTACCATCTTGAGCAAAACAGAGGCTAAACCTAACTAGAAAATTGATTTTTCTAGCCGGTCCTCAAACTGCCTGACTACTCAACCAACAATGCAATCTCGCCCAATCCAAGTTCAATGTCCCATTTCTAACGAGCCCATCTTCTCAATCCACAAGAAGAGCAACAGAAGACACAAAAAAAAGTTGACTTAGTTAAGATTAACAGCTTTCCACCTCGAAATGGCAAAATTTGTTAGTGACGCTGTAAACGGATCACCAGGGCCATGTCTTGCCCTTCACCTACTTCCAACAATTGGCAGACATTTAGAATAAACCCACAAATTTACAACATTCTATTTTACTCCTCTTACAAGGTTGGCAGTGCTTCTGTTTCTGCCTCTGCTTCAGTTTTTTTTTTCCTTTGTTTTGACATCATCGCTTCTTTTTTTTTTTAATTTCTTTTTGGTGCTGGGGAAACCAACCAATCAGGTGTTCAAATCGGCCATCGAACAAGTATATTATCACACCAATTTACAAGACAACAATCTTGAGATCAGGTTCTTTGCCTGACCCTCCTGCCACTGGTATCACCATCTGAAAGTTGTGCCCACACACTCCGAGATTTTCCACCACTGCTACGATCCTCATCACAACCTGCAACTGTCTTCAGGAGCTCTGACTGAAGTGAAGGGCAGTTCTCTTTTAGGTATTCAAAGCCATCTGTACGCATGACAGCTGCAACAAGACCACCCATTAGGGATTGAGATAGCAAATATATGCACAAGAAAACTTTCATTCTTGATTTTAACCTTTCCAACTATCTACTATCCTCCTGAAAAGGAAGATAGTCTATAAATATTCCAAGGTTAAAGTCAGAAGAATATCTAAGAACAAGCTAAAAGATGTTAATAAACTCCAACAAGAATAAGCTCCACCCATAATTACTTAAGAGAAGAAAGATTTTAGAAATTTCTCTGAAGTACATACTATAACAGCTAAATCCACAGTTGCTTCCAAAACCAAGCTAGTTTCATTCAATCATGCATGAATAATAATAAGCTCGCACATGAAAACTGCAGCCTCAGCACGTGGCTGAATCTCTACAGTAACTATTTTCCAACCCACGACTTTAATTGAGCATAGGTTCTCACACACACTAAGTGGCCTATGAAAAGGAATAGCACACAAGTGTCACAACATGAAACATGGGCCTGTTCCCCCCATGCCCTTACACGTTCATTGCTAAACACACATACAACAGTAATTACATATACAAGGGGGACAAGTAACTTTTGAAGGTTGAGGATTTCAAAAATTACAGTAAGCAATGAATTGGCACATGAGATAGAAAAGCAAGGAAGATTCAAATAATCCTCTCATTGCATTCAAGCTTTGGGAGAGGTGAAAAAGGTCACAACTTCGTCTGAATTTTCATCTCACAGAAAGGGCAAGAAATAACACAGGAGGGTGTTGAATGTTACATCCCCTGAATGGGATCGGAAAGAATGATCTCGACAACTGCAAAACATTTTGGTTCTTATCCCCAAGTTTCTTCCAGCCAAACACAACACAATTATATATATATATATATATATATTGACAAAGCACCGGTAAACCACCCTATATTTTTAAAAAATAAAAATAAATACTTTATACTCATGCTACTTGAGTGACAACAATGTTAAAATAATGACATAGCAGGAAAACCATATGCAATCACAGTTTTAGTGAAGGCACTGAACATTCAAATGACTCTGGAATATGTACCAGAATAATTCTCAGGGCTTAAATTGAAACACTGGACATCTGTGTTAGGTCTAACCTGAAAGGTAAAGTTGAAACAATGATGAGAATTTCTGTATCTTTTATTCCGACTAACATGTAAGATGAAAAATTTTGCCAAAAGGATTAGTTTGCCTCACATCCCAGTTTTACAGGCCACTTTGACCACTCAAAAAGTCTTAAGAGAAGTAAATTTATGGAATTTATAAGTATGTTTTTAGTCTTAATAAGGTCAGCATAAATTCTACCATACATGGACTAGTTAATTTCCCTAGGGTATGTGCAATTCTGTGAACATGGGTGCTTCCCCCAATACCTAGCTCCTTCCAAGGTATGACAGCATAACAGTCCATACAGTCTAATAAGACAGCAGTGCAGAAAAGCATAACTCCATGTTATCGAAAGCATAGGACTAAACCATTAAACAAACACCCACGTATGCAGTGTGCACAAACACAAAATAATATACTTTGAACCAAAATAAAGGACACTAATCTCCCATCCCACCTGATCACGTGTTAATATCCAAACTTCTTCCATCATATCCCATGAAACAAAAGGATTCAGTTAATAATTTACAGAAAGACAATTAAAATATATCAAAAATTTACCCAGTCATTTTAGTGACCCAAGCTCCTTAATATAAATAATTATCAAACCGTTGAATTATCAATTCTCACAGTGCCTATCAATGGTTACAGTTGGGCTCATCTAACCATGCATAAGAACTTAGAGCAAACCTCAGCTATGGATCATTTTCCTCCAAACCTAAATCAGTGCCTGGCTCTAACTGTCTATTAGAATTCAAATTATCAATGAATTTGATTCTTTGTCTCATTACACCAATAGGAAGCATATACAACTAAGCAGCCTTTAATTTTCAATAAACAAACCTAGAATATGACTTGATTATTTTATCAAGGTTCAGATAAACGACCAGACATATGCATCAAGTTGCATCATTTTAGAGTAAATAAACAATGCTGAATACTATTGCTTAGATTTGTTGTTACACCAAATCCTCACTTCATTCACCTCATCATGCAGTAGAAGGATCACCTCCAGACAATCATAATATGTTATCATAATTATGCAGCAAAAGCATTATCCATGCATTAACGGAAGAAAGATGAACATAAAGTTCTGAAAGAGATATTCACATTGCAGATAAATATCATGATCAAATAAGTAACAGTTCTATTTTTCAAAAACTACTATATTCACAACACTTTAAATCTTATTGATGAGAAAATATGGAAGTATATGTCAAAAGAAAATATATAAAGTGGAAGAAGGTTTTAGACCTGCTAGGTTTTCAGCAGCAAATCTGAGACAAACAGCTTTTAACTCCGAAGCATGATATTGGTCAGCCAAAGCTAGAATTTTGGCAACAGAATTGACAGATATATTCTTGCAGAGATGGGATTCACACATTAATTTCAGTCTCTCCAGACCATACCTATCTGCTGCCGCTAACAATTTTGCTATTAGTGTTTCAGATATTGATGACACAGAGGAGAAGGTAGACCCAACACTCTCCACATCTTCTGAAAGAGTGTCTCTGTATATAAAGTGCAACAAGGCCTGTTTGACACATAAAAGAAAAGCAGAAATAATGATTATAATACAATCACAGGAACAACAGTCAGATCTAAGCCCTTAAAGGAAAGGCAGAAAAAGGATGTGAATGTTTTCACCTTAAAAACCTTCGGATCAAAATTGGTGATGACTATCTCTTGCTTTTCTTCATCCATCCCATCAAAAAATTCTGATCGAAAAACAGGGGATCGAGCAGCTAATACCAACTTATGAGCATGAAATTTTTCCCCAGCCACATCAAATGTAATATCTGAACCTTCCATATTTTCCAGCAGCATACCAAAATGTGCTCCTATATTAGACTCTGGCACCTGAATTGAGTGTAATCGTGAACAATCTATTGCTGAAACGACAACTCCAACAGTACAATTTATTTTCAAGCAATCATCCTTGAGGTAATCTGATGTTTCAAGTAAAGCTCGTCTGAAAAAACGCTTGTACCCCCTAGATTAATGAGAACAGAGGAGAAAGAATAATTACTTAAGTCAGGTAAACAGCAACATGGACAATAAGTAGACTATTAACAGATTCCATTCAATTAGCCATAGAGCAGGCCTTCCCAAGATCAATACTATAATCAAATAAGTAGAAACTCAAACACTGCAGACACAGACACCCGAAGGTACACGTGAACAACATTTCAAAATACACAAATTCTTCCATAACAAAACACTTTATTCCTACCAAAGCAATATCTCACCTTGTTTACACGACAATTTATGTTTTATATTGAAATTAAAAGCTGATAAACAAAAGTCTTCGATCATAAGTCCAGCTGAAACCTCATAAAGCATCATTAGCATATGATATGTGCATAGAGAGAGACACATAAACATGTTAACACTAATATAGTTCCCACAACCAATATTCTTACTTCTCCTGATGGCAAAGGAATATCATTTGGTCCTCTTTCCAAACAAGAGGTACAAAGAGATCCACCAACATTCAAGATATTTCTTTTCTATAATTTTTTTGGAGACAGTCACATTACTTCAAAAGTATGAAGGGGTAACACAACAACGACCAAATTAGGCTCCGTTCTGTTGTTGTTTCCGCTACTGGCTTTTCCGTGCATTAAAATTAAAATTGTAATCTTTTGGGATAACAAAATGCAACGTTACATTCTAATCATTCATTATTTTGCTTTCCACCAATCGCTTTTTGCGCAGACTGTATTCATTCAAATTCCAAATATTTTATCATTAATAAAATAAAAAAATTAAAACAAAAAAAAGAACAAGGATAAGGGGAAGAAACCTACCACATACTACCACGATATTTGAGGGAATAAGGCCCACTCTCAAGGGACCGATCGAAATGGCTATGAACCTTATGCTTGCCTTTACCGCTCTGATCCACAAGCGTAAGCTCGAAAAGCGCCCTAACATCGGTGCCTTCGCTAGCCAATGCAATGAAAACGGAGACATAAGTGGAATTATCTTCTGGGTTTTTACCGTCGGGGTAGAAGTAAATAGCCCACTGGTAGCCGCCCACAGTGAAATTGTCGCTGGCAATGTGCTTCCCCACGCCAATCCCTTTGGCTAAGCTGTATCCCTGGATCACCAACCGGTGCGACCCGTTAACCGTCTCCGTCACCGACCGTGAGCTGGTTGGAGAAACCAGTGGGCTTTGCTCAACTTCTGCCGTCGCCGTCGGCGATGTTGCGCGGTTTGTCATTGGGGTATTTCAATGGTTTAGGGTTTTGGATTGGATAGATTCATCGAATTGAGGAAGAATTCGAGTGGAAGGCTCAAGAATCGTAGGCTTTTTCTATCTCTGGATTTTATTTTGTTTTTCTATAATAAGTAGAATGGAAAAGGAACGGCGATGGTATGAAATTCATATGTATTTATGGATCCTCCTTGTCTTGTTGTCTGCATAACTTTAAATTTACAATTTTGACCAAGCCCTTTAAAGAAAAATATATTCTCACCTCCATAATGTCATTTCTTTTTCTAAAGTATTTAATTTAATTTGTTTTACATATATCTTTTGTGGTGAGTAATTTTTTCTTTTGTAGTAAGTGATTATTTTTTATTTTTAGAGTGAAAATATGTTAGTAGCTCTTGAGATTTTATTCTAAAAAATAAAATAATTTTAATCTTTTAGTTATTTTTTTTTTACATATTATTTCAAAATCAAAAATCATTTGTACGACATATTATTTGAAACGAAAATATTACATCATTTGTCACTAAAATTATTTAACTTTTTAAAATAAAATTTCAAGAGTTAATAGCATATTTTCACTCTAAGAGCTTATTTGGTTTGATTTTTTTTAATTTAAAAATTATTATGAAGCTTTTATGAAAAATAATAATTTTTAAAATTAAGTTAAAATTATTTGATAATTTTTTTTATAAGTTATAATTTTTATTAAAATTATCATAGAATGTATTTTTTTTGAGAAGGTAATATTGTAATTATTTTTAATAGATGAGTATATTTTTGAAACAAAAATAAAAATTCTCTTGTATTTAAAAAAAAAAAAGAAAAAACTCCTCATAGAAGTTTTCCTGAAACTCTTTTTTTTAAAATTTTATTTTTTTAAAAAATTACTTTTTTTTAAAAGGTTTTCAAAATTTATGTTTGGCTTACTTTTGCTTTTTAAGAGGTAGATAAGTTGAAAAAAAAAAAACCAAACTAAACAAGCACTAAGTGCATGTTTGGCCTAACTTTTTTTCAGCTTATCTACCTCTTAAGTAAAAACTAGGCCAAACATAATCTTTTGAGAAGCTCTTAAAAAAAATAATTTTTTTTAAAAACAAAATTTTTTAAAAAAGAGCTTAAAAAAAACTCCAATGAGGAGCTTTTTCTTTTCTTTTTTTTAAAAATATAAAAAAAAATTTTATTTTTGTTTCAAAAATATCTTCATTTGTTAAAAATAATTACAATATTACCCTCTTAAAAAAAAACCTTCTATGATAATTTTAATAAAAATTATAACTTATAAAAAAAATTTATAAAAAAATTTATCAAACAACTTTAGCTTAATTTTAAAAACTATTATTTTTCATAAAAACTTCAAAATAATTTTTAAATTAAAAAAAAACAAGCCAAACAGACTCTAAGTCTTTTTTTTTACTCTCTTCTATTTAATCCTTCTCTTCTCTTTAGGGTCACCTCCCGTACATTTTTTTACTTATTTACAATACTTCCTCTCTCTTTTTTACAAGAATCTTTTTTATAAAAATTAATATATATATATATATATATATATAGCTCCAAGTGATCAAATTTGGATGGTAAAACCCATTATGCTCATAATAGATATGAACACAACTAAAAAACCCTTGATATACATTGTGATTGCGAGATGGATCTTCACAGTTCTTTAACTACTCATTCAATGGATTGGAACACTAGAAAGAACAAAGTCAAGCTTCATTCTACCTCCTGCAGTTGCCCACTTATTTACTCATCAATCTTTTTTTACCGAATCCTATGTATCACAATCACAAGTCACAAGCTTCGAGGCTTTAAAAAACAAATGGTCACCAATAGAATGTTCCTACTTGTTAGTGCTAGACATTCACACCTCATCTTAGGTTAACGACCGAAGAAGATTTGATACAAACTGTTATCTGCAATAGTCTATCTTTAGTGCAATGAGACTAAAAATTAAAATCCAAATGTGATGAAGGTAAATCGCAGTTGTTACGACATTGCTCCTGTTGATTTCAGCCGTCACGGAAGCAATGCAACAACTTTTGGCCAACTTTTCCCCCCCTTTATACTCATTCATTAGTTCCCATGTAAAACAACTACACTTGTGCAAGTACTATGTACTCTCTTCACTCTTCTGCCTCTCCATTATGGGTCTCCGAAACAGAAGAAGATGCTGTGGCCTTCCCTTTTCTATCTGATGAGCCTGTGAGACCAATGTCCATGCTTTCCTCAGTTTTTGGCTTCTGCAGAAGTTGGAGCTGATGCTGCAACACATATAGAGAAAAGAGAAAATACGTTGAGAAAACAGTAGATCTGGCAATTTTGAACAAGATCTCATTAACACAACACGAAATTAGGAGAGTTCAGATTTTCTATAATTATGTTCATGTCATAATCATGTGAACCTGTTTATGCCACAAAAAATATTTGTCTTGTGCATGTTGACATGATTAATTCATATATGATATGTTTAATTAGTCTTATGTAACAGGTTTATACATTATTCAACATGTCTAACCCATTTAAACTCATATATTGAATTAGTATATCTAAAATACATAAAAAAAACTTACTATTCATATTTAAATAAGTTAATCGTCTCTAAATAGATTAACATGGCTAAACAGGTTAATCGTATTTAATGTGTTAACCTTATCATGTCGTGTAATCTGTGCAATAAATGTGTCGTGAACATGTCGACCCGTTTATCTGTTGTACCCTTACCTTTACATGACACAATTACCACATGTTAACACAAATTGCTAGCCCTATAAAACAGTAGTGATAAATTGGAACAGAGTTAGCTGATTTTACATTTTTTTTGATGTCCAAAGTTATTTTAACCAGAAAAACAACCCTCTAAACATAAGACAGAGACAATCAAATACCCTGCATCCTATTGCAAGCAATGCACTCCAAATCTCACCTTGATCACACAATTATATGGATACATAGTCTACTGAATCATAAGGTAGGGCACAAGAAATTACAACTGTCTTTGAAAATTTTGAAACACAATTGTATAAAGAAAGCAAGAATAGCACCACAACACTACATAAATGATACCTCAATCTTCTGTTGAATAATCTTCTGAGCTTCCAACTGAGAATCTGGAATATTCTGATAACTACCCGATCCCTCTCCTGAATTTCCATTGGCACCAGGTAACTCGAAAGGGACAAAAACACAATGTGGGAATTGCGGAAAGGACAAGTTTGCATGTCCACCAGGAATGGCAAACTGCTGTTGTCCAATGAATGTTCTTTCCCCACTAGATTCGACCTTGGTGGAGTCAGCCGAAGGCCCATAAGCCTGAGGAAGTACAGCATATCCAGGAGACCTACATGGAAAATGCACAAGGTTATAGTACCAGTTGGGACTAGCCAACTAATGCACTTAGAACCAGATCTGATCATGTAAAAAAACTGGCATCCATAGCACAATTGGAAAGCATGGCAGATGTGGGTGCAAAGACCTTGAATGTCTACAGAGGCCTCTAAACCAATGAACCACTGATCAGCTTTTGAAACTAGCACTCAGATGCTACATGCTCTACTTGTGTTTAAAGGCTCCCCTTCCATTTGGGTTAGACAATTCACTTCATTTTACTACCCAATACTCACTAAATATCATATAGCTCGTGTAATAGATCTCATTTAAATGATTACCTTCTTATATAAATTTATGATTTCATTATTAAGTTTGAAAGAGACTAACTAGAGAACAGTGTTGCCACTCTATAATGGCCTATACATGCACACACACACACAACTTTTCTACAGCCCAAAAGTCAAACCAATTAGGTCTAAATGGCACATTCCCAACTCTCAAAGGTATAAGGAATTGCAATAACTGATAATTAGTGCACTACAAATGGCACATAATAAAAAACACATGGGAAAAAGAGGTGAGGTTATATAGAGCCAGCAAAATGAGGAAATGCAAATGTCATTGACAGACATGCAGTATTACAAGCATGAAACTACCTACCAAACTAGTGTGTTTGCAGAAGGATAGATGTAGGATTTCTCGTATATTGATGCTGCTGCAGCGGCAGCCTGAAGCCTGGCCTGATGCTGGGTCAAATTATCAGTGGCCATGTCACCACCAGGACCTTGGGTAGCTGAACTTGTGCTTGACCCTGTTCACACTTTAACAATTAGCCCATGTTTTTCAAACAGTGAAGTCAGTTTGGTTAATAGCAAAATTATAAAAATTAGAGGTGAAGCAATATCACTGCAGAACAAAGTGGTAATAATTAATGTCCAAATCCCAATTTCTTTGCAACCAAATCAGCTTTCCAGCTTCTATATGCCATATAAGAATGGGGATGAGGAAAAGGTTATCCCCAAAATATAAGGACTAAAACATGGAAAACATCTTCAATATAGGCCTCAGAGTTGGGGAGGAAAAGCCTTCAAGTAATGCACCATACCAAAGTGCAAGCCTTGAAGCATGGGTAACACCTATGGACATTTTGCATTATTGCACCTTTTTTCAGGAGGCACATACCTTAACTAGCTTAAATGCAGATCAACAAGACACAAAAAGATAGCAACTAAAAAGATGAAGAACTGAATTTTGAGCTGATAATGGACAGGGAACATAAAGACCCCAAAGTTAACTTTACCCAATACCTAGGAGAAAGCAACAAACTTTTAAAAGTTTTGCAATTTATTTATGCACGATGCATATTATCTCAAACCAAACAGCGGAACTAATGGCTGGCATACACCAGTTTGGATATACTAAAAAAATCCAAGTGCTCCAAGAAAAGATTTCACCTTTGAATAGATAATGTCACAATGAGATTACCTTGTTGATGAGCATCTGACCGAGGTCCATGTTGCCCTCCAGCTGAGCTGGTTCCGTTTTCAGGTGGTACAACCAGTGCTCTGCATGTAGGGCAGGTATGCTGTCTTTCTAGCCATGATCGAAGGCAGTGCACATGAAAAAGATGTCCACAAACTAACTTCTTTGCTGTGGTCATCTCTTCTCGACATATAATACAAGTTGCATCACTTCTGTTCACCCCATCAGTAAACAGTTAAGAACAGCAACTCAGAATACAATTAAAAGATTCTTGAATACCATAAAATATAACTTCACAAACAAATATTTGACTCACGCATTGAGCTCTTCTGGGGTTGCATCTGGGAATCTATCATTCATGTTTGAAGTGATCTTCCTATAACGCATGTAATCAGCAACACGAATTTTGAAATTCCTAAAGGTCTCATAGAGCTCCCGTATTAAGTGCAGAGGTACACCATAGTTCCTGCAGAAACCAATTAACAACCATGCAATGAATTAAGCTATAAGATATATAAAAGTGGATCAGGAGATCTGAGACTTTGGTAAAAAATATCCCTTTTATTTTTTTTCCTTTATTTTAAGACCTTGCAATGCCTGACCAAGCCTTCCATTTAAAAAGTGGCAACTGGGCAGGAATCTCAATACCTGTATGTAAGTCTTAGTTCTCTTGACTACTACACTAAACTTTTTTCAGGATCAGAAACTGATTTTCTGTGTCAAGACACCCAAATGCAATAGAAGCCAAGTTTGGTACTATCCCATTCATATATCAGCAAACCCATGATCGAAAAGCAGAAAAAATAACTGGATATATTTATGCCAATTGGTAACTATGCATTTGCTGACATTCTACCTGAATTACATTTTCATGTCTCAAGGATATAAAACAGTTCAGAAAACAGCTATCAAACTTGCTTGTACTCTCTAGATATGTGAGAAAACAAGTCTCAATCTTGAATGCCTCATCTACAGCAATTCTGATAAAAAACCATGTAGCCCTTAATAATATGGAGGTTTGCTCTGTTTCTCCATTCAACATGTGCAAGTTTATAACCCAGTAAATACAATCTGAAAATATGTAACTCACTGCCAAGATTTGAGCTTAGGTTGATGTCCATCAGCCCAATGCATCTGTATATATTAGAGAATTCTACATGCCTAATGCCACCTTTCAAAATAAAAGCTACCAAGATAGGATTTGAAGCATGATACAAACTCCTAAAAGAGTGTGTAGCATTCTATCAAAAACCAACCAGAAAGATTTACAGCACTGCTTATAAAATTGCTTTAACATGCATTATGCCCTCAATTCATGCATGCCAAAAAGTTTTATAGGATCTCATGCATTAGAACATCATCCAATAGCCAAAAAATATATATGCAGGTGTATAATATAAACATAAATGTGATCATGCAGAAACTAAGAACAAGTAGCTTACATGAAGATCACAAGAAAGAAGCACAGATACATGGACAAGTGAAGCAAGTCCCGAATGAGCTCCAAGTAGAAGGTATAGACGGCCTTTTTTTCCCATTGTCCTTCCATAAGCATGTCACTCACATAGAAAACATATTTTACAAAGGTTGACACTGTCGTTGTTGCCAGTATCATGTATCTACAACCCAAAAGAAACCCAACATTAGTCAAAGCAAGAACAGATAAACTAGAAAATATACATCTGGACCACTTCCTAGTGAAGCGTAAAACATATTTTCAGCAACTTCACAAGCTCACAATTAGCATCTAATATATGTTTGAATGCCAAACAAAGAACAATGGTACATGTGAAAAATACAAATACACACACAGCACTTGCAAAAATACACAAGGGAGGAATAAAATATGGTCACATTTATGTAAAGTACTGTAAAACAAAGAATAGTTGGATTTTTACACACCTTTTCTCTTCCAGGAACCTTAATATTAGATTGGCGATAGACTTTAATATAATGTCAACTTCATTTATCCTTCAATTTCCATCATAAATGACATATTCAAAGAGTTTCTCTCTTATCTCTCTATAGCCTAGCACTCCTCTACAACATGCATAATTTTCTTAATCATGCTCCTACAATCCAAGATCCCAGTGCATATTTATCAGGACCTTAGTAAATCACAAAACAAGAACTGTGACTTCAAGACCATGCTCATCCTTGCCAATCCATTTTATTAAATCTAAAATGCTCAGGACAAGATAAATACAAAATGCAATTGAATGATGGCCCATTAAGTATGACAAATAGAAATGAATTAAGAAAATTTTCAACTGATAATCACAAAAGAAAGAAGAGGTGCTAACTTAAATAACTTACTCGAATGAAAAGAAGAGGGAGACTGACGCTTGTCGTGTTTGGATCAAAAACTTTATAGAACTGTACAAGAACAGACAATCTAGAAGAAGAAGGAAACCCATAAAAGAAACTATCCGAACATGAGACAACATGGAAACAGAAGGGGTTGTCTCAATGTACTCGACTCTCTTCTGTGCCAACCAATGCAAAGCCTTGATTAACAACAGAGCCGTAACCATTGCAAGAAACGTAACAGAGAAGTCCTGCCGAAAAATGGTGATTGCAAAGAGGATCTCCATGACCTCTCTCCATGACTGTTCATTCAACCTCTCGATCTCAGCTTCACGAAGAGACCCAAGAAATACTCGTTTCGTTAATTGCCATAAGGTACACATTATGACCAGGCCCATATTGAGAAGCAACACCAAGCTGATCTTAGAGGTTGATAAATAAACCATAGCAGGATAAAACTGGCCTCTACTGTTGAATGCATGATAAATTACAGCTAGCGTCGCAACCAAACTGAGACCAGCATAGGTTCGCAGCCTCATCATTTTGCTCTACCTGATACCAGACCACAATATTCAATCAAGAGAGGAAAATCAAAATCTAGAATTAACTTCAAAACTACAACTTCTTAATCGATTACCCTTACTCTTTCAAAGCATTTAATTCGCTAGGAAACAATTATATACGCACTAAGATCAAGTGAAACTATTAAAAAAATCAAATTTCATTAATTTTCTATATACTGCACAAAAAAGGGGGCACTTTATTAATTCAGATATAGTATCATGCTCAAAAGTAATCGGTATTTCGATTGTTTCCCTGAAATTATTTTCCTCCACAACCAAACAATTGATTCCAGAAACTCCCGCGAACGAAAAATTCTATTTAATAAGAGGAAAAGAGGAAGGGATCAGTACTGACCTGACAGATAACTTCGTTAGGGTTTTCGCGGGAAATGGGAACCGACAACAAGAGGAAGAGAATCCCTTCGCCTCCTTCGTGTCTTCTTTTTGCGGGAGAGAGATTTAACTGCAAATGCGACGGTATTTATTATTATTTATTTATTATTTATCCTTTGATTTTTGCAACACTTTGAACGAGAAAACAAAGGTTTTCACTTCAGCACTTTATTGGACGCAATTGCGGTCATCTTTACCAATCGGTGTAGTCCATGTGGACTGTGGGCCCTTACTTTTCAAATTAAAAACAAAATCTTTATTGGCTCTTGTCTGATTAATTCATATAAATTTAATGCAATTCAATATATGCACTATTTAATAATTTTGATATTTTCTATTAGAAAATTTTTAAATAAGTAATTATTAAATATATTATAATTGAAGCTTTTCATGATTTTTAAGTGATGATTAATTAATTGGTATTTTAACATTATTTTCATCAAAAAATGTTTTATTAAATGATTTCGTGACGAATAATTAAATATATCAAAAATAAAATTAAAAATTTTTAACCAATTAAATATTTTCAATGGCTAAACAAACACACCATATGTATTTATAATTTTCGTAATTTAAAATTTAATGTAAAAACATTCTCCTCCTTCCTCTCACAACTGGCAGCGACGCCGTTTCTTTCTCTCTTCTATCCTCTCGTCGTTTCCCTCACTTTCTGTCCGTCTGTGCACTGCAGCGACCTCCTCTCATTTTGATCTTTCCCCATTTTCTTTCCTTTTCTCTCCTCTCTCGTCTTGTTCTTGCCCTATGTTACTATTAATCATAATTAAATATTATATATTTTCCTCTTTCTAACCTTTCTGCCACCCCTTTGCTCCGCCTTTCAACTTCAGCAAGCCCGTACCTTTTGGTCAAATAGGTAAACTTTCTTTTTTCTTCTTATGTTCAAGATTATTGTCATTATTAAGTTGACTTTCAATGGCCCAGATTTTATCATTTCAAACCTTTTTCTCAGTAAATATCTGTTTAATCTTAAATATTGTTAATTTGATGTGAATTTCAATTGATAGTGCATTGAGCTTTAGAATGCTGATTTGAGGTATATATTGGAATTCTTGAGTGAGTCTATTGAGGCCATTGAAGATTACGTTTGATTGCTCCTTTTCTTTTTCACGGTTTAAATTGATTAAATTTTGTAGGAATGCTGGATTGAATCTGAAAATGGGTCTTCTGCTGAAATTAGTTTTTGTACTTTTAGAAAGATAGAATTTTGGATGAGATTGGTTGGTTCTATAACCTTAGTTCAGATTGACTTTCATGAATATTCTATGTTGTGAAATGTTAATGCTTGCATGTCAGAAAAAATTGAGGAACTAAGTGGTCTGCCTAAATGCTTGATGCGGGATTTTAATCATCTTGAATTGTGGTTTCTTTTCATATCAACCAACATTCTTGGATTATTGTGGTTTCCTTATATCATTGTTCTTTGATGCATTATTTAATTATATATTGAGATTACAATGGTTCACTGATTTCATTCTTTTCGTATCTAGACTGGACACTGGATCTTAGCTTGACTACAATTGGGTTGATGATAAGAAAATGATGTCTGAAGATGCTGGACAGATGTTGGTCGTGTATGATGATCCTTCAGATCAACGATCTTTGTCTTTAGATGAAACCAGTAGCACAGAGGAATCACCTGATGAAACCCGGCTTTCCCTAGAAACTACTGATGATGCCATTCCATATATCGGGCAGAGATTTGCTACTCATGATGCAGCTTATGAATTTTATAGTGAATTTGCAAAGCGATGTGGCTTTTCAATCCGTCGTCATCGTACAGAAGGAAAGGATGGGGTTGGCAAAGGACTTACAAGACGTTACTTTGTCTGTCATCGTGCTGGCAATACACCTCTCAAAACCTCAAATGATGGTAAACCCCAGAGAAACAGAAAATCATCCCGATGTGGATGTCAAGCTTACTTGCGGATAAGCAAAGTAACAGATTTAGGACCAGCAGAATGGCGTGTCACAGGGTTTGTGAACCACCACAATCATGAACTTTTAGAACCAAATCAAGTTCGTTTCCTTCCTGCATACCGAACCATATCAGATACAGATAAGAGCCGAATCCTTATGTTTGCAAAAACAGGAATCTCAGTGCAGCAAATGATGAGGCTGATGGAACTTGAGAAGTGTGTGGAGCCAGGATATCTACCTTTCACTGAGAAGGATGTGAGAAATTTACTTCAATCGTTCAGGAAATTAGATCAAGAAGATGAAAGCATAGATTTATTAAGAATGTGCAAAAACATAAAGGAGAAGGACTCCAACTTCAAATTTGAGTATACACTTGATTCAAACAACAGGTTAGAGAACATTGCCTGGTCATATGCATCATCAGTCCAGTCATATGATATCTTTGGTGATGCCGTGGTGTTTGACACGACTCATCGTTTGACTGCATTTGACATGCCACTTGGGATATGGGTTGGAATGAATAATTATGGCATGCCTTGCTTCTTTGGCTGTGTGCTTTTACGAGAAGAAAATTTGAGGTCATTGTCATGGGCATTAAAGGTAATAGAATATTATATAGCTTTTTTAAGTCTATCACATTTTATTGCTTTTAGTTGCCAGTTTTGCTTGAATCCGACAAGTTTGTGCCCTTTTGCTCTTCTGACATTGCTGAAAGCAAAAGGGCAGGAGGAAGGGATGGTGGGAAATATGTATCCCTGGAACTGAATGATTCAATATCTGGGATAGATAGCTGGTGGTTTTAGTGAATATGGTAGATACACAAGATGATGACTTTTGATTATCTTTGTTATTGTAGAGGATTCTTCTGTATGGAGTGTCTACAGTATCAATAATACATTGTGGTTTACTGAGTTGATATGATTTAGGGCCAACTGTTGTTTTGTAATGCTAGGCAGTACATTTGAGCATGAACTTTGTGCAAGGGAAAAGAAAAAGAGGTTCGGATGCAAGAACATAATTTTTTTTTTTTGGTGAATAGTGTCCCATATACAGAAGATAATTGGCAAACCTCTAGAACATATATGCTTGGTGGTTCTCAAATTTTCTAGTTTTCTTTCTCATTTTTGGTATTTAGTTTATAATTCTCTTTCTTCTTTTCGGTTTTATGTTGGGGCTTGCTAAACTAGTGTCTTTCTCTTTTTTCCATATGTGAAAGGCATTCTTAGGGTTCATGGATGGGAAGGCACCACAGACAATATTAACTGACCAAAATATGTGTCTCAAAGAAGCCATAGCCATTGAAATGCCTACAACTAAATATGCACTCTGCATATGGATGATTGTGGCAAAATTTCCATCCTGGTTTAATGCTGTTTTGGGAGAACATTACAACGAGTGGAAGGCTGAGTTTTATCGACTCTACAATTTAGAGTCAATTGAGGATTTTGAATTGGGCTGGAAGGACATGGTCAACTCTTTTGGGCTACACACTAACAGGCATATTGCCAACTTGTTTGCATTACGCTCATTGTGGGCTTTGCCATACTTGAGAAGCCATTTCTTTGCAGGAATGACAACAACTGGCCACTCAAAGGCAATTAATGCTTTCATTCAAAGATTTTTAAGTGCACAGACTCGGCTTGCCCATTTTGTGGAACAAGTATGCTCTTTCTTTCTTTACTTTCATTCAAATTCAATTGTGTGAGTGTTTTATTGAAATATCTTGACGCATGATTCCTGTAGTAAGTGCATCTAGACTTTCTGTCTTAGTTGTTCCTCTTTGAAGATCTAGGAAAGAAATGATCTTGTAAAGGTGGCAGAATATGAAGATTAAATAGTAGTAAATAGTAGTTAAATTAGGCTTGTAAAAATTCTTATTTTATGAAATTGCCAGGCGCTTCTCTTTTATTGAGGGTGGCGATGTTAGCAGTTTTTAAGGCTCATCCAGTGCATATCTTGAATCTGAGGATACACTGACTAGTAAAACTGTTGCTCTTTGAAACATAAATAATGACAACCATTCAACTTAAGCCAATTTGTCTGAATTTTCTCCTGAAGTTGGTGTTTGCTCAATGTTATGTCCAGCAGTTGTAACCAAACAATAAAAATGGTTGCAGAAAATTTTTCAAGAGAAAAGTAGAAAAGGAATGGACTTCGTAAGAATGCTTATTTGGAAGTTATACCCTGACCTATACTTTCTTTAGAGTTGCAGCTTATCTACAGCTTAAACATTATTGATTCTGTATTAAGATATGTAAAGCCTACATTAGATTCTGGGGTTTGATCTACTTGCCTGACATCTTAACTTATACCTGATTCAGCAGTTAGGATTAAGATTTCTTTGTACCCAGCCTACAAGTTTATTGAACCATGTTTTTATTAGTTGATGGGGTCAAATCTTCTCGGGCTGCAGTCTCTATTTAAATGTTGAGTTTGGAAGACAGCTTCTGCCATTAAACTACAAACCTAAACCTTATCTGCTCAACTAAATTTCATTATCCTATTATCATTAGCATCACCATCCTCATGATGGGTGTGCAATTATCTTGGCATGTGTTTTCCTGTTCTTGATTATTGTACTTGTTATTGCTTGTAATGCATCTAAAATGTGGTTGTGGTTTGCCAGTTCTGATCGGCAATTCTTCATTCTTTATGTTATTATCTGTTCTGTTTGACAATTTGTCTTCCTTGTTGATTTAACCTTATTCAATCAGGTTGCTGTTGCTGTGGATTTTAAAGATCAAGCTGCAGAACAACAGACAATGCAGCAGAATCTTCAAAACATCTGCCTAAAAACAGGAGCTCCTATGGAATCTCATGCTGCCTCTATCCTCACTCCTTTTGCCTTCTCTAAGCTTCAAGAACAACTAGTTTTAGCTGCTCACTATGCATCATTTCAGATGGATGATGGCTTTCTTGTACGACATCATACAAAACTCGAGGGAGGCCGGAAAGTGTATTGGGTTCCTCAAGAAGGCATTATAAGTTGCAGCTGCCATCAGTTTGAGTTCTCTGGAATTCTTTGTCGGCATGCCCTTCGAGTTCTCTCAACTGGAAATTGCTTTCAGATTCCAGAGAGATATCTCCCTCTCCGCTGGAGACGGTTCTGCACATCACCTGCGAAGCTTCTGCATAGTTCTCCAACTGATCAAACAGAAAGGATTCAGTTGTTGCAGAGCATGGTATCAAGCCTTGTAGCAGAATCTGCCAAGTCAAAGGAGAGGTTGGATATTGCTACTGAGCAAGTCTCTATTCTTTTATCTCGCATAAGAGAGCAGCCAGTTACATCACAAGGTGTGCGAGATATTTCCCCTATTCATAGGAATCTTTGACTGGAAACTAAACAGTTAGCATACTCTGCATTCCAGACCCTCTGGTACCGGAGAAGGCTAATGACAAATTTTTGATAAGGTCATGTGGGGGGTTAGAAATGCAAGAGTTGATATAGGGTTCGGCCTTTGCATACTAAATTTTGTAGTTGTGTTACATGCAATCGAAATATACAAATTGCATTTCCTAGGCAGTGTTTTGCCCATTCTTAGGCATCATCTTGCATGACCGCTCATAGACGGAGGGAAGCAGAGAGCATGTTATTGAGGATTTTTGCATGTAAAATATATACATAGGAAGGAGCTTATCTTGTATAATATTCATGCGTTTTTTCTTCAGAAAAAAAAATATATGCCCATATTGTTTTTGTCTAATAGCATAAGATGAAATGTTCTAATCTGTTTGGCTTAGGCTTTTTTTCAGCTTATTCACCTTTAAAAGCAAAAGTCAAGTCAAATAAGGTTTTTAAGAAGTTCTCAAAAAAAAACCAATTTTATTTTAAAGAACAAAATAAAAAAAAAAAGCATAAAGAAAATCTCAAGATAGGCTCTTTCTCTTCTCTTTTTTCAAAACATATTAGTTTTTTAAAAATACTCCTCTTCCAATCAATCTCCCTCTCCTTTCTTACTCTTTGCAAATCACCATTCTCCAAACAAGGAATAGTAATGGATACCTTATTATAAGGTACTCACGGGTACTTGATCCGATTATATCGGGTTAAAGTACTTTATAATTGGATTTAAGACGAGTTCGAGTAGTGATTTTAATACTTGTATCAGGTTCGGGTAGGGTTAAGTTACTATCCCTTGGGTAGCCATTACCCGAACTCAATTATATTAATATTCAGATTACGCGGATACCCGCCTTAAATTCGATCTCAATATCCGTTTATATATATTATTGTTATTTAAATGATTAAATTAAAAAAATCAACATTAATATATTTATTAGAAGATGACAAATATATCAAAAAGTATGATTACTTAAATTATTAATGTGATGATATTTATATGTTTATATTAAAAAATTATTAAATTACTAATTATGTTTAAATAATATGAATATCATATTATATTACAAAGGAATATAATTACTATTATACATACTTCAAATATAAATATATTTATTTTTTATTTTGTGTTAATGTTACAAAAATTATAACTTGTAATATATATACTTAAAAGAGAGTCTTTAAAATTAGAATAATTTTAGAATCTAACTATTTTTTTAATTTCATGTAATTAAAATCAAACCCATATAGTTAATTAAATTAATTCATTAAACTATGATTATTAATTAACTTGAAATGTTTTTTAATATATATATTATATATTCGGTTCATTTATAAGAAATATAATTACTATATTATATATATACTAATACTTTTAATATATATATATATATATTTATTTATTTTCTATTTTATATTAACATTACAAAAATTATAACTTGTAAAATTATTAATTATAATATATACACCTTTATTTATATAAACTTATAATATACAAACCTTAAGAGAAGTTGTGAGATTAAAATAGTTTTGAAACCTAGTTATTTTTTTAATTTCATGTAATTAAGGACAAACTCATATAATTTATTAAATTAATTCATAAAATTATGATTATTAATTACCTTGTAATGTCATTTAATATATACTATTATACATATATACTTTTAGAGTGTGTGTGTGTATATACACTTTAAATATAAACATATTTACTTTCTATTTTTTGTTAAAATTATAAAAATTATAACTTATAAAATTGTTAATTATAATATATATATATATATATACCTTTGTTTATATAAACTTATAATATATAAACTTAATTATCTAACAAGAAGTTGTGAGATTAAAATAGTTTTGAAACATAGCTATTTTTTTTAATTTCATGTAATTAAAGACAAACTCAAATAATTAATTTAATTAATTAATGAAACTATGATTATTAATTAACTTGTAATATCTTTTAATATCTATGCTTTATATATATTAGGTTCATTTATAAGGAATATAATTTCTATTATATATATACAATAAAATACTTTTAATATATATATATACTTTAAATATAAATATATTTACTATTTATTTTGTTTTAATATTATATAAATTATAACTTATAAAATTATTAATTATAATATATATATATATACACGCTTTACAGTATATAACTTGTAATGTCTTTTAATGCATACACTTTATATTATTATTATATTCATTTATAAAGAATATAATTAATATTATATAAGTTCATAATTACTAAACAATAAAGTAATATTGATTTATATTATATATTATTTTCATTTATAAACATACTTTATAGTTTTTGATTATTTAAATTTAAATTTATTATTTGCGTTTTTATTAATTTAATTAGTAGTTAATTATATGAAATATATAAGAGAAATATTATTGTATATGGATATGGGTTCGGGTAGTTGGGTATCTATGAAGAACATTTTAATAAATTTTTTATCTAATTGGGTTTTTAAACGGGTTAAGGTAATTATTAGATAGTGAGAATGTATTAGGGTTAGGATTAGGGTAAAAAATTTTAAAATTATTTTGGTAATTAATAAGATTTAGGTACCTCAAAATTAACAGATATCATACTCGTTCACAACCCTACTCCAAACAATCAATCTCCCTTTCCTTTTGTCTGCAAATTATCATTTTTCAATGCAAATAGTAATCTCTCTCTCCTCTACCTCTTTTTACAAAGAAGACTCAATAACAGAATAACAAAATTTAAAATTTTATTATTCTTACAAATATTAAGAGAAAAGAAAACTCAAAATTCAAAATTGCATTTAGATATTATTTAAAGTTTTCTCTCTTCTTCATCAAAAAGGATTTTAATTTTAAATACAATAATTTCTTTTTTGTCTTCTTTTTTAGGAATTGAAGCATCATGATCTGATTGTTTATTAGATCAGTAAAAATCTAATACTAGTATTATTATATAAGTTTGAAAGTTGTTCCGTTTTTTATAAATTTCTTTGATTTTAATATCTGAAATTGTATATAAATTTGAAAAAGAGTTATTACACTTTGATTTATCACGTGATTAAATATGGCATAAATACTCTTTATGGTAATTTTAATCAAAATTAGAGCTTATATAATTTATTTTATTAAATAGTTTACCAAATAGCTCTAACTTAATTTTAAAAGCTATTATCTTTCATAAGAGCTTTATAATAGCTTTTAAATTAAAAAAAGTTAGGCCAAACAGGCTTTTAATAAGCTTGCTTAGCAAACAACTTTAGCTTAATTTTAAAAATTATTATTTTTCGTAAAAGTTTTATAATAACTTTTAAGTTAAAAAAAAATTAGACCAAACGGGCTCTTAATGAGCTTTGTTTTTAAGGTGTTTCTTGTTTTTAAGGTGTTTCTTGATAAGTTGTAAAGATCAAGAAGAGTTTTGTTTTTAAGATGTTGATAATTGATTTAGAGTTGAGATTAAGAAATTTCATTTTGAAGGGAGCAGATTCAAACCTTTAACCTTTGTTAGTTCTTGTAAGTTGTAAGGATCAAGAAGGTTGGATTGGTTCAAACTTAACCCTAGTTAGTTCTTATAAGTTGTAAGGATCAAGAAGGTTAGATTGGTTTGTTTAATATGATCATATTATAATGCTTCATTTTCATATATAATTTTAACCATTGATGAGTATGGAATATCCGCAAATTTCTTGTAAGATTTTTTTTTTTGAAAAAAGAATTTAAACTCTACTCTTTAAGCAGTGAGATCATAAAACAACTAATGAGTCAAATATTCAGGTGCAATCTCTTGTAAGATTTAAGCTCACTTAATTCATATGAGATGGTAACAACTATAATAAGGTTGATCTTATTGTAAGCTTGTCCTTACTTGTTAAACAGGTAAACAATATATGTAAATTTTAATTTTATCTATTTTATGTAATTTTTATCTTTAATTTCATGTTTTTACGTTAAAATATAAAAAATATTTTTTTAATTACTATTATATATTTAAATATTATATTATAATTTAAAGGTAAAAAGTATAATACCATTTCATGTTAACATTATAATTATATAATTATAATATACACAACAATAACGTTAATGTTAATTTACATAATGTTAATGTTACATATTAATGTCACTAGACTATGGCCCGTGCGTTGCACATAGGCCTCTTTCTACCTCTCTTTTTCTTTTTCAATACGTTTTTTCTTATTTTCTATGGTTTCCAAATGGCTAAAAGAGAAAGTCCATTCGAAACTTCCTTTTACTTATGTAATAAATATAGTATTATATGATATTAAAATTTTAAATTAAACTCATTACATTATAACATGACGCTAAATGTTATGTATTAAATTTTTAATTAAAAAATATTATTTGATTTAAACATTAATATTTTTAATTTTTATGTCATAATATTTAAAGTGAATTTGAGAGGATAGAAATTAGTTTTATCAAAGTTTATGTAAAAAAAATTAAAATTTTGATTTTTGTACTTTATATTATATGAATTTTTACATTTAATTTTTAAAATTTAATTTTTAAAAGTTAATTTTTACTATAAATATTTATATTCTTATTATTATACATTTATATCAACATTTGTAAAAGGTTAATTTCCATTATAAGTACAATAACTCTTATATCTTTGCATCAATGCAATAATACTTAATCCAATTGAATATATTTTTATTCTATATATCCAATAATATATTTTTATCCTTATTCTTGTACATTTATATTAAAATTGAAAAAAATGGAATGAAACATAAAAAAATCCTAAACTCTTCTGAAAAATTCAAATAAATCTTGATTCTTTTATTGTGTTACAAACAAGCTCTTATACCTTTGTTTTGATTCAAATAAATTTTTATATTTTTATTTTGAGTCAAATAAACTGTTATAACTAATGGTTGGATTTCAAAGAGAATAAGAAAAAGAACTCCTTTATAACTAATGGTTAACTTAATCAAACTGTCCCTTCTTATTTTATGCCACGAACTGTTAACGTGACATACTAATATAACATGATGATATGACCATGTGATATTTTCACATTTCACATTAGCATCATGTTAACATAAAAAATGATAAGTGACATTTTGACTAATGATAATTAATTAATCATTAATCATAAAACATTATTATACCTAAAATAAAAATATTGAGGCTTGATTGAACATAATTGAAAAATAAGGATTTATTTGAATTTTTTGAATAGTTCAGGGTCTTTTTCAAACATTATATCAAAAAAATTGATTTAACATTAACATTTTTAATTTTATATGTCAAAATATTTACAATGAATATTATGTTTATATAAAAAAATTAAATTTTAATTTTTGTAGTTTGTGTGATATGAATTTTTACTTTTATCCTTATAAATTTAGATCAGATTTTTAAAAAATTAATTTTCACTATAAGTATTTTATTATATGTATAAGGTCAAGATTTGTACTACAATGAGTTGTTATTGTAATTCTTATACATTTATGTCATTTTTTTAATAAAGAAATTTAATGGCAACTTGTTAGAGATGAACTGTTACCACTTATCGATTTAGGAGGTATGATTACAGTATCATACATTACTCTTTGCCGTGACAAGTTTTTTTTTTTATATACTGGAAGTTCCCGCAAGGCCTAACTACCTTGCAATTGTTTTATTAATAGTAATAAAATTAAGTACAGTAGAGAGGGGGACCGAAACTTTACCTCCAGAATTACATGAGCAATAAGGGATAGATTTCCTAGTACAAGGATTACCACCTTTGCTATAATTTCTAGTGTAAATGATAAGTAATTTACCTGTGTACAAGGATCTGTAAGAATTTTAGAAAAATTAACAATACAAGGAAATGAAAAAAATAAAAAAAGAATACTACTCCTTTACATTTATTTAAAACGAACATAAGGTAAATTTAATCTATCTAATTTAAGAATACCACATAGTTCGCCTCGTGCTTTAGTAAATACACAAAGATCCTAATGACTGTAGCCTTAATTAGACAAAAATTTGCTGCCTGATTACTTTCTCGATAAATATGCGAATTTCTATAAGAAATATTTTGCAAATATTTCCTTATAGATTCCAATAAATACCGTATGTCATGGGACCCTTTTTGAGAATATTGGATCATCTGAATCACCACCAATGCATCCACCTCTATCCATAAATTATTAATATTGTACTCTTGGCACAATAGTAAGCCCCTAAGCAGCACCTGTAGCTCTGCTTGCAAGGAATTAGAAGAACCAATGTTTTCTGAGAAACCAAAAACGAGCATACTTGTGTGATCTCGAAGGACGCCTCCACCTGCAACCAACTGCCTATTTTTAGAACTACCATCTGTAAACACTGTAAAAAAAGCAATAATAAAATTTTAGTAATTAAAAAAAATCATAAACAAAAAAAAGAGAGAAAAGGTACGTCTGGCAGGGTGCGTCCGCACCCTGCTAGGCACCACCCTTCCTACCAGACGTGAAAAAATCGCGTCTGGCAGGGTAGTGGAGGCACTACACTTTGCCAAAAAAAGCCGAGTGTATAAAGAGGGGAATCGGGAGCAACCCAAAAGGAGGGGAGCCAAAATCAAAGAAAAACCTAGCAATTGGCAATACTAAAAAAATCCCTAGGCAACCAAGAAACCACAAAACAGCAACCAGAGGAAATCCTAGTTTTCTAGTAGCCACAGTAATCCACAAATCAGAAAAAATGCATCCAAAAAATACAAAAAAAAATCAGTTAAAAATACACAATAGAAGGAGAGTAATCGAATTTTGGGGCGGGGACTTTTTTTTTATTTTGGATTTTTGGGGGTATTTGCACCGTCGTCGATGGGTAGTCAAGGGCCTTAGCTACAGACGGAAGGAAGGGAGCGACGCTGGCAACGTCGAGCAGCTGCAAGGAGGACAGATCTAGAGCTAAAGCAGATCGACGATAAGAGAAGGCGAAGAGGGAGAGCCGACCGACGGTAGAAGAAGGTGAGGAGAGATCCGATCTTGGTAGCCAGCACCGATAGAAGAGGAAAGATTTGGTTGCAGATAGGAGATTCGATTGGTGAACTTGCCTCCGATCAAAGAACGATGAAGGAGAAACAAGGAGTACCGACCGGTGGTTGGGAGAAAGATTGGAACGGCATCGGTGAAAAGGGAAGCTTGGGTCACCGATTGACGGCAGGAAAGGAAAAGGTAGCCGACGTCGTCGCCGGTTAAGGAGGTCCGATTTGGGGTGGCTGTTAGAGGGAGATGGAGCTCGTGAGATTTTAGAAATAAGGTAGAAAAATTTATTTCTAGAGAGAGAAATTGAAGAGAGAAAATGGGAAGAAAGGAAGAAAATGAAGCTTAAATAGCTAAGATCTAGGGTATGTGAAACTGCGCCGTTTTGGGCACCAGGGGGCTGATTGAGCAGGAGACCAACATGATGTGTTTTGATAAGAGGCCACGCGGGCCTTAGAGAGGCAGTTTAGTTGGAGCAGGTCGGCATTTGGGCCGTTTCTAGCCCGCTAAGGTAAATCCCTGACTCTTTTAAGAATTTGTTTGTTGGCCCATTTTACATTTTTTTTAGGGAGATTAGGTAGAATTAATTATAAATTATTATAGTATAAAATTCTATTTTTTTTCTTTTCTTCATGGTATTTTAGACTTAAGAGATTAATACAATAGGAGAATATAGAAATAATAAAGAATAAAAAAAAAGATAATAAAATATTTTTAGAAAATGTTTAGTTATACAAGGAATTTAAGCTTAGGAAAATATTTACCACAAATATAAAGAAAAAAAAATAATAAAAATAATATATAAATGAATGGAGTAAATGGTAGGCTAAAGATTTATATATAGATTAAATTAAGAAATTGGAAATTATTGGATTAAGTATTAAAGTAATAATGTCACGACCCGGAACCTCCCTCAGGCCCATAGCAATCGCCGCGATGTCTCGATTGACACTCATTATCCGGAATGCCAACCGAAATCCCGCAATGCTTACATATCAGTTTTTTTTCTTTCCTGTGAGCAATCGTTGTTAAATATCGAGTTTTTAGAGAATATACACTATTTTAGATCAAAAACAATCAAAATAAAATTTTTGCCACAAAGGGGTATTTTGATCATTTTTTTCTAAAAAATTTCGAAACTGGCTAAAACGTAATATACAAGTACAAAACACATAATTCATATTCAAAATGAGTTTAAAAGTCTAAAATCTTCATTTAAAACGAAATTATGGTTATTTGAATATAATAAGAAAATAAAAAAAATATTAAGGGAAATATTCTATTTTCTTATAAAACAATATTTATAAAGTTATACGTGAATAATTTTTATAGCGTAAAAGCTAAATAAATTTATACATACTGAAATACAGTAAGCCAAAATATTTAATTTAATTTACAATAACAAGAGGGCCCCTGAATAAACAAAAGTAAAGAGAACTGTGAACCTACGGTTTGAAAAATGCAGATCCAATGGTAGTCCTCGATGAGATCAGCTATCTACAGTCTATACTGAACCTGAAATCGGTGGAAAGGAGGGTGGTGAGATTATAAAATCCCAATGAGTAAACAGACATTATCATAAATATCTAAAGGCGAGTAAAATGGAGGTAAGTTTAAACAACAAATTTCAACCCATTTCATAATATTTTCAATTTATTTCTTAAACCATAAAATATTTGTAATTTACCAAAATAGTTGTTAAGGCTTATGTTTTTTTTTAAAACAAGGCTCAAGCCAAAACTAATCCTCGGGGATACCTTGACCGAGGCATCTAACTGAGTCCGCCAAGAGTGTTACAATATTCACACGTGAAACACATTTTTATTTTTAAAACAAGTCGTCCCTTGGCGTTGGTCGAGTTACACATTCACGTGGGGGTTCGACGTGAAGTGAGCTCTAATACTACCCTGGGAGTTACCCTCATCGCCTCTACAACCGGACTAACTATATAACTGGGTTTACCGTGCCCCTTTAATAGGCTGTCCACGGAAATCCGTCACTGCAGTGACTAACCCACCAATTTTAATAAAATTTCGACAGTATAACGTGGTTTTTATTTATTTATCCAGCCTGCATAGTAAAAACAACTTACATAAATTTTCCAATGCACTCACAAAATATAGCCACATATACTCATTTCTCATAAGCCATTCCTAGGAAAATATATATTTTTCAAGTCAATTTACAGCCTCCAATTACTCAATTTCATAATCAATACAATATATTTTTATTTGTCACATTTATTCCTAAAACATCAAAAATCCCATTTTAATCTCGTTTTCATTTCATAAAATACATAAAGGGCATTTAAAAATAAACTCTAGATAATTTACAATAATAATAAGTTTACTCACAGTTTGTACAAACTAAAAACTTTCTAAGCGCCCCGATCACTACTCGTCGAGTACGACTTCTTTGCCTTTTTCGGAAGGCTCTCTTCCTAGACACATTACAAAAATTTACACAATTCATCACATTAATGCTAAATCACTATATATTTGACTTAAATCCTATACTAATGCATGGTATGAAATGCAATAGCCAAAAATAGCTTAAACTCGGTATTAACCTATTTTTGGCACTTTACCCGATAAATTGCTAACGCGCTCCATTTTAGCTCTAAATTGTCCCATTTTCTCTCCAACATTTCTAACCATTAATTATCAGCCAATATCCCTCTAAAATCACCAAAATCAGCTCACTCTCTTTCTTGAAAAATTTGGCCAAAAATGGGACATTAACTCGGTTAATTTTTTACTTTGTTTTTCTATCACGTTTAATCATTTTTCATCATTTTCTCTTCATTTTCCTTAGAATAAAATCAATTCATCATCATTGTACAGCATTGAGCATCCAGCCAAGAGTGGGTATTGTGAAAATTTCATGCTTTCTTGCCCAATTTAATTTCTATACACATTTAACTAACTAAAACTATCAATTTAACTAAAAATCAAAACCTAAAAATTCCAAAATTTTCCCCCTTGAATTTCGGCCAGCACATGGTGTCACTCTTTGATCTCTCTCATCAAGCATGCCCAATGGAAATAAAGGCATAGAAAAGGTAGAAATCAAGCTAAAATCGAAAAATCTTACTGTTAGACGCGTAAACGGACGAAATTCGCGATTTCCCCTTTGAATTTTCTTGTTTCTCTTTGGTTTTTCATTTTTTCTTCCTTTCCTCTCTATTTCCTCTCTTGTTCTTCCTTATGGCCGGCCAGCACTTAAAATGAGGTTTAAATGGGCTGCCTTTTCATTAAAATAATATTATATCATTTATTTAAAAAATGCCACGTGTCACTTTCCCATTGGTCCATTTTTAAAATTTCATCCATTTGTTTCCAAATTTTCACCATACACTTGTCCCATATATTCATAGCTTAGATAAAATTCTCTGACTTATCCAAAGTCTCGGTGGAGTAATTTTTGAAATTTACACTTTTGCCTCCGTAAAAGTGAAAAATTACATTTTTGCTCAAAAAACTGAAAAATTGCTCATAGACATATTTTTCATCCCTTATACTCATACCATTCTCCAATTTGTCAAATTTGATCTAAATTCTCTCAAAATCTCAAATTTTATCCTCGGGTGGTAAAATTACGATTTTTACCCCTACACTCCAAAAATCAACAGAATTAAACTTTTTCACTTCATATCATTAAATTATACTCCAAATAGTTAATCTTGGTCAAAAATTTCACTCCATGATCAAATTATTATCTTAGGTGGCAAAATGACGATTTTTGCTCATGAACATCAAAATTTTTGATTTTACCCCAAATGAACCCTCGAACTCCAAATAATCATTTTTAGTCATTCCTTGGCTATAAAATATTAAATTTCATCCTACAATTCCTATTGGAACTAGTTCGAGGTTAAATCAATTTAAGTGTACCGTTAGGTACAATATCGGATTTCATCTATTCTTAGGTGCTTTTCTAGCGTAATAACATGCTACTCAGTGCATGCATGTCATGACATATGTTTATAGGGTCAGGTTTTACAAATAAAATAGGTATGAGAATCAATCTTAGAAAATTAACTCCTAAAAAAATAGAAAATGATAATAATATTCCATGACATTAACTATAAGTACTATGAACCGATGATGGGATGATCGGTCGGGACGAGAGAAGTCGCAATCCTGGACCTATATTCCCTAAGTTCGGAATCCGAATCAAGGCTCCACCAGTACGATGGGAGGGCCTTGATTTCAAGATCCTGAAATTTTTAATAAATAAAAAATTTGACTATACAAAAAATTATTCAATAAAAATAATAAATAAATAACAATAGATAAAAATAATGATAATAATAATAATAATAATAATTCAAATATATAGTAAATAATTAATTTGTGAAAATGCAATATACATGACATTAAATAAATAGACAAAATAAATAAAAAATAAGGAAAAAATCCAAAACAATAGCTAATTGAAAATTAATCATTAAATATCTAATGGTATAAACTATAGATTAATAAAATGTTATGTAAAAGAAAAATAAAATTTTGTTCACTAAAATAACATGGAATTATAAACAATTTATCTAATTATAAAAGGAAAATATAAGAACTTAGAATAAAAAATGTAAAGTATGAAAAAATAATAATAAGAAATAAAATAGAAAATATGATAATAAAAAATAAAATAAAAATAATAATTAAATAATAATAAATGACAAAAAAATAGATAATTGCATTAGCATAGTATATATATATATATATATATATATATATATATATATATATTGCATCATACATATCATTGCATATAAGTATTTTTGTTTACGAGTTAAGCCCCGATGATGGGATCTTCCGAGGGTCTTGCGAAGGCGGGTATTTCTTGAAAAGTTTTCTAGGTAAAAAGGTGTCCCCGGGTCCCACCAGTATGATGGGAGGGCTCGAGAAACGTCTTTAATAAAAGGCCTTTGCTCGTATTAGGTTCATTATTCACGAAAATTTTATTTTAAAAGAAAACGTACGATGACCCCGATGACGGGATTTATTCGTCGAATTTGAGAAGGCGAATTTCTCGAATGATTCCCTAGGTGAGAGAATACCTCGGATCTCACCAGTATGATGGGCGGATCCGAGAGAATATCCTCGATAAAAGGTTATTTGTCTGACATTTTTATCTCACGCCATGCATCTCATCTTGCCTCACATTTGCATTCCATTTTAGGTTAAATAGGAGATAAAATACGAGATTAATAACTAAGGAAATATAGTGAACTAAAAAAAAAATTAAAGCCTAACAGGATAATCTAAAAAATGGTATCATTCATGGAACGGGCATCCTAGGGGTGCTAATTCTTCCTCGGGTATAACCGTACTCCCGAACTTAGATCTAGAAAAACGTAGACCAGTTTAAGGTTCTTTTCGATGGGCTTAAAATTAATTTAAAGCTTCATCGATTAGAATTGAGTCAATAGGTGGCCAATCACACCTAGTAAAAAAGATTGGTGGCGACTCCTAGTTTTAGAGTTTTCACTCGCGTCTGGCGGTCGGGTTCTCGGACCCGCACGTTACGACAGCTGGCCACTCCGCTGAGGACTGCCGAGAGTCGAACCATTAAATAATAATAGGTTATCCAAGGCTTTAAATAATTCAATGTTTCCTTAGTATTAATGACTTGCTCTGCATATTTTGTTTGATGCATTTTTTTATTGCTTTTAATAATTGTGGGGATTTAAGATAGAGGGATGTGAGATTATTGGTCCAAAATTGATGTCTTCCTTCACACACACAACACATTTTGTACTCATGCATAAGCCCTCTACCCGGGCTATGTCCATATTTAGAAGGGAGTTTAGTAGCTACGTTCTCGTGAGGTGATAACCTTCGCACGGGCAAGTGAAGACTCCCACTCAGATCGAACCTAGTCCGTTCGAAGCCTGTAATGGGTGAAGACTAGGGTGCCTTATGAGTCCGCATGGACGACAGTGAGGAACGATTTGGGAACTTTTAGCTCCATTTGTAACCCAAACTCAGCATATAGAAAATTACGAGTAACCTTCCTTTAGGTAGAGCCATTCCAACATACTGTGAAGGAGGTACCCTTAAATAGGAACACATGAAGGAATACTTCTCAGTCTCTCTATTTTGACTTCTTGCATAACATTATGGAAATAAAAAAAAAAGAAAGAGAAAAAAAAGTAAGGAAAAGGAAACAAACAATGTCTTTTCTTTTATTTCTTTTGTTCTTTAAAAATTATGAAAATAAAAAAAAATAAAAAAAATAAAGAATTAAGAACGATATTTCTGTCAATTGTTTTTTCTCGTAAAAAATAAAAAAAAAATAAAAAAAAATAAAAAAAGGAAAGACAAAGATCTTCCATCTAAATAGGAATGAAAAAAGAAATACAAAGGGTTTTTCATTTCTTTCATTATGTTCAAAAAAAAAAAAGGAAAAAAGGATTTTAATTTTGAATAAATCTTCCACTTTTCATTTTTACATGATTTTTAAATGGTTTATGTTGTGCTCGCATTGCATGTACAGTGTTTAAATTTTCTTACATTTTAGGGGTATTTCATTGCATATCATTGCATCCATTCATCAAAGCATTATTGCATTTCATGAATTCATACACATGACATATTTGCATCCATATCCATATATTCATCTTTTCTTTTTTTCTAGCCATATTTATTCCCATAATAAAGAACCACATAGTTTTATTAGGTTTGAAGGAAATAGAACAAATCAACATATATGGAAAACATCTAGAAAAGTTTCAGTCAAATTTCAAAATTCTTTGCTAATTTATTTGATTTGAATCTTGGGGGGTTGAAAGGATATGGAACATCAGTTGGAAGCAAGGATAAGTGCACTAGAGTGCAATCAAGAAGAGTTCGGATATGATCTTCGAGAGATGAAAAGACAAATTGCCAAATTGATGAAAATGGTTAAATGTCTTAACAAAACCAATGGGATTCACCCTCAAGAATTCCAATTGCTTCAAACCGAACCACGCCTTAAGCAGCCATTGATGGAAGACCAATTTGTCCTTGATAAGACCAATATTTCACTCAGTGACCCAAGTAAAGATCAAGGTTTGGAAAAAGTTATGAAAGGGATGGACTAGTTGAATATGCAGATGGTTGAATTAAAGAGCTCAATATCTAAGATGGGACCTCTAAGCTCTGCACCACCTTTAAACAATGGTTTGGCACCAAGCACATACTTCCAACCTACCCCTTTTGGACCAACTTTTCAACCCATGAACATTGGTTTGCGTCTAAGTTTTCACCCTTGCCCAAGCACCTTTCGACCACCTTCTCAACAAGCTCCTCAAGCCCAATTGTTCACACCATCACCTATCACCTCTGCTCCTAGCCTAGGTGTCATCCAAAAACAATCCAAAAAGAAACAACATAAGCAATTGGATTCCATTCCCATTTCTTATGGAGAACTTTTTCACCAATTGGTTCAGGATCACTTTGTTGCTGTTATGCCTATAGAACCCTTGAAACCTCCATATCCAAAATGGTATAATCCAAATGCAAGATGTGATTATCATGGTGGAGTCATGGGACATTCCATTGAAGATTGTATTGCATTCAAGCATAAGGTACAAGCATTGATAGATATAAAATGGTTTGATCCAGCAAAGATGGTCGGACAAGGTGATAAGATATCCAAATAGGAATCTAGGTGGCAAAAGTGGACTTTGTTAGGACTTTTTCTTTTTGAGTAAAAGTTTTTAAGGTTTTAGGATATTTAATGTTTAGACATAGTTGTGCTTAATTTCTTTTGAAGTTTGGATTTATGTTAGTGAGCAATTATTAGAAAATGAATTTGTTCCTTGAATGATGCAAGGAAATTATCACAATTTGGATCAAATTTTGTTTCATAATAACAAGGAGGATTTCACAAAAAAAAGAGAAAAAAATGAAACAACAAAAACAATATAAAATACGAAACAAAGATAAAACAAAAAATGATGATTAATGGAAAAATAAATGTTTTACACAACTTAGATTTTGTGGTAATCTCATCATGCATAAAAAGCGCCCCGAATCATTCGTCATCTATTGACTCATAAGTCATCTTGCCATGCATTTAAACATCCATTGATTTTGACACCCATGCATTTATCATTCATCCATTTTTTTGTAAGCACTGTCATTTGACTTCGCTATATATAATGAAAAGAGAGGCAACAATGTCATTGGTTTCATGGAATGAAAGATCTTTTTCCCAGTTTTGTATAAAGAAGGAGTACATTTAGGAAGATCTCTAGTAAGGAAGAACTTATCACCCAATCTAATTTGTTTCCATTTTGTGAAAAGATAAAAGCTCGAGAAAGCCCTTTGGCTGTTTGTGTGATACGTGGATCATGGGAGATGAGCAGTCAAGACGAATGGACGAGATCGAGAAACGTTAGGACAAGATAAAGGAACAGTTGGAAAGGTTAATGGAGATGATTACTAGTAAAGAGGAAAAGTCTTTCAAAGGATTATCAGGTTTGCAAAGACAAAGCCAATTGCAGATGAAAGGGCAAATATGTCATTTTCGGGGGTAAATTTCTCTGACCCAACTCCTATTCCTGACTTAGATAACCTTGGAAAGCAAGAAAAATTGAAAGGAGAATCTTTTGAGCTAAAGAAAGAATTGTAAATGCAACAAAAGCATGACTTTTTGGATGAGCGCCTTAAAGCTATTGAAGGGATGGACATCTATGGTTCTATTGATGCAATAGATTGGTGTTTGGTACCTGATGTGATCATCCCACCTAAGTTCAAAGTACCAGATTTTAAGAAATATGATGGAACCAAATGCCCAAAAGCTCATATTGCTATGTATTGTCAGAAGATGGCTGCACATGCACATGATGACAAACTCTTGATACACTGCTTCCAAAACAACCTCATTGGTGCTGTAGCAAAGTGGTATGTCTAGCTGGATCGTAATTGAATCCACACATGGAAGGACCTGGCTCAGGCGTTTGTAGCTCAGTATAAACATGTTTTGGACATGGCCCCGGATAGGCTTTCTTTGCAGAACATGGAGAAGAGAGACGTTGAGAGTTTTAAGGAATACACTCAAAGATGGAGAAATGTTGCTGCACAGGTTCAACCACCTCTCATTGAAAAAGAAACAACAATGTTTTTTATTGGTACTCACCCACCACCATACTATGATAAGCTAATCGAAAATGCTACTAGGAACTTCACTGACGTAGTAATTTCAAGAGAGATGATTGAGAATGCAATCAAGATGGGTAAAATTGAAGAGAATAATGTCAGTAGCATGGAAAATTGTAAAGCCTCAAAGAAAAGGAGAGGGAAGGCACGAGTTATCACATGTGAAGAGCAACCATGGGGCATCAATCCATACCATCTTCATTATGCATACCAACCTTTCTACCTCGCTCGGAATCATATTTCCCATAGCCTGTGTTCCTATCAACCAATTCCATAACCAAGTTTTCATCTAAGAGCACTCACACCTCCACTTATGCCTCAATCATTGCCAAAACCCAACCTTCGCCAATTGCCCATGCCAATCTCGAAACTTTTGCCTATACTAATTGAGAATCAATACCTCAGTCTGGTACCAATGAAGACAATTCCAAACCCATCGACAAGGAATTATGACCCTAATACTAAATGTGACTATCACATGGGGGCAATTGGACACTCAACAGAGAAATGTAGGCAATTGAAAGAGAAAATTGAAAATCTCATCAAGGATGGCAGTTTGACTCTTGAGCTTATGGAACGTTAGAAATCGGTTATGCCATAGAGTGGGCTCTCGTTAGGAAGTTGAAAATGCCTCAAGTCTCAAGAAAAAATAGATGATTCAGAGTTTTTATTTTGTAGTTAGATGCATGGAATGAGTAAAATTTTTGTTAAGAGTTGTAAGTGTTAATGTTTTTGTTGAATGAAAATTGTTAAAGTTTTATGAGGTGATACAATTGTTTCAATAAAGGTTTTATAACATCTTTTCAAGATCATAAAAACAAAAAATTTCTCAAAAAAAAAAAAGAAACAACAAAAAAAAAGAGAAAGAAAGAAAGAAAGAACGGTCATAAACGAAAAAGGTTCTAGGCAATAAAATGTGCACATGACCTCGAAAGAATTAATGGCTACTGTTTGGAACAAACTTGTCCTTGCAAACATTTTCTAACCATTTTTTCAAACACTTTGGAGCCCAAGACCATTCAAATAAGGATATTCAAGAACTTGAGTCTAAAAGGAAACAAAGTTTTGAAGGTTTATTAACCTTATCATGTGATACCAAAAACAATGATCTTTGTCTAGGCAATGACCAATGTTATAATTGATTGTTTTGCAAAATTTTTCTTTAAAAATCAAGCAAATCAGGCACTTTTGTAAAGACTCTGAATTCGGTAGGTTAATAAATGTCAAGACTATGCTAAAGTCTCAAATATGCCAAAACCTTTCCAATTTCTTTCAACTGTATGCCAAATGTAAACCTTTCAAAACCATCATTGATCTTATTATGGGGCATGATGACCAAAACCAAGATTACCCAATACCTTCAAGACACCTTGGCTTTAAAAATAGCCTTCTTTCCCCTCTCATTTAGCAAAAGTGTTTCTTAAAAGAGTTGACCATGATAAGGTGTTCTGATATTAGATTTTTGAAGGCTTCTAAGGAACCTTTATTATTAAGAGTTGTCTCCTGAGCCTTCATTTGAGTGGTTGATTAAGAAAGAAAACATTCTTGATGAATCCTTTCACTTTGAAAAGGTTGATTCAATTTTCAATTGTGAAGTAAAAAAAAGAAAAAAAGAAAAAAGAAAGTGAGTGAAGGGCGAGGAAAGTTGATAGTGATTATGCACTTGAAATACTCAAATGGTGTCAAAAAAAGAAAAATGAATGAAAAAATCAAGCTTTGATCTTAAAATATTCCTTTATAGGGAATTGCTCTTCAATATAAGTAACCATAGTTGAGAGGACAAATGGCCATGTTTCATTTTCCCTTCACAAATGAGAAATTATCCACTTGCTACCACTTTGAGCCTATTACATTGTTTCTAAATGCACCTCAACCAAGGATCACCTCCCACATTGGGGGGTAATTATGAAAAAAATTTTTTGTCAAAAGCATGGATGATAGAAGATTCATTTTGAGAGAAAAATGAACATCTGTTATATTATGGGGAACAGATGCGAAGTTGAGTTCCTGAAAGTTTCGAACTCAATCCATCAACATGAAGATTGAAAAAATGAATGATGAAGAAAAAATGAAAATGAAAATTGAAAAAAGAAAGGAAGAAAAAAGCATAAAAGAGAAATGGTGGAAAAAAATGCTTTGAGAAAGGACAAATGTCTTAAAAAGAGTCCTTAGAGCAGTAATGAATGATCCTTGGTTTAATCACCTTTAAACACATGTTTTGGGCCTTTGTATCCATTTTTTTCAGAACCCTTAACCATAGCCTACATTACGTTCTTGAAGAAGTCCATTTTGATCAAGTGTGGATACTTAAATTGAAGAGCTATCTTATAGAAAGAGATTATCACATAGAAAATGAAACCTTGACTTCTTTTCTTTGCTAAAATTACCTTCTTGAATCCCTTAAGTCATTTTGGACTAAGTTTGAGTTTTTCAAGTGCATGATGGAACAATCAATCAAAAAAAAAAAAAAAGCAAGTGAGAAAGATGAAGCTCTAGGATGAAAACCCGAAAGGGCAATCTAGAGCGGAGATGAAAAAAAAAAGAAAAGAAAAAAAGTGAGTGAAAAAGATGAAGCTCTAGGGTGAAAACTCGAAAGGGCAGTTTAGAGCGAAGATGGGAATTTATGAAGCCACTCATGATTCCAACTAAGAAGATAACAAGAAGCACTAGAGATAGACCATTTCAAGATAGTTGAATGCATTGGACACCTTCCTAAGGATTTAAGACTCTCAAGCACCCTTAAAGATTTAAGCTCATTTGGAAAAAATCCATACTGAATTTTGAGCCTATCTCTGTCAAAATAGCCTGTAATAACTGGTCTTAACATTTATCATTTTGCCACATATCATGAGGTTTAGAAAGTGTCAAATTTGATTGTGATTTGAAAAGAATCTTTTTACAAAAATCAATATACCTTTGTGAGCTTAGATAAAGAAACTTCAACTTTTTTTCTTTCCCTCATGAAATGGTAAAAATCTTTATTGATGACCAAGCCCTTGATGTGTTAAACCGTCCAACCCATATGAAAGACCAAATTGTCATTTGGCTCATCCAAATCATTTCAAACAGCAATCATCAATTTTCAAGAGATTCAAGTATCACATGTTGGAAAAATGTCAAATTGACTCAGTTTTGATCCAAACTTTAATTACCTTTAGTCATAAAATTTGGTTTTGTGGAGCAATTTCATCAAAATGCAAAATGCTTTGAAAGTAATAGAGTGTTCTTCATTTTTGTAAAGTAGCTTCTGCTATTGTAATATGAAGATCAAAAGTTTTAAATGATGAGACAAGCATTTTTGTGAATCTTTTCTCAAGGATCAAGAGGTATGGAACCTTTGAAATCAAGTTTGAATTGATATACGATCTCATGGGGATATCCATCTTTGGGAAATAACTTCAAGAATTGGGAATGATATGACAAGATCAGCAAGAAAGTTCTTTTGTGATAAAGTGATTTGGCAATTGCACAAAAAGATTATAGAAAAGTGTGCAAAGATAGGAAGAATGGCTTTCAATAGAGGAATACACTAAAATGAAATGATGAGATAAAAGTAATTTTTCCTCTTGTCATGTCATCATGCATGCATGCACATGACCATGCAACAGTGAGGTTGGAAATTTTCTGTGCAATAGTCAATATTCACACATATTTCTATGCATTGGGAAAAGAGAAAATCCATGCAACACAAAAAAAAAAAAACTATGCAAAGACATCAAGCTTTGATTAATTTGAGAACCACTTTGAAACATTTCAGATAATTAATGTCTAGATTTTTAAAGTTACGTTGCCTCAGTTTTCGAGGAGCCACATTTCCTAAATCCTCCGAGTACATTCTAAAGACCTCCGACCACATTATTCACTTAAATCCTCTGAGTGCATTTTCTAAAACCTCTGGGTAATTAGTGTCAAGATTTTTTAAAGTTACGTTGCCTCAGTTTTCCAATAGCCACATTTCTTAAATCCTCCAAGTACATTATGAAGACTTCCGGGCACATTATTCTCTTAAACCCTCCGGGTGCATCTCTTAAAACCTCCAGGTAATTAGTGTCAAGATTTTTTAAAGTTACGTTACCTCAGTTTTCGAGGAGCCACATTTCCTAAATCCTCCGTGTACATTTTAAAGACCTTCGGGCACATTATTCTCTTAAATCCTCTGGGTGCATCTTTTAAAATCTCCGGGTAATTAATGTCAAGATTTTTTTAAAGTTACGTTGCCTCAGTGTTCGATGAGCCACATTTCCTAAATACTCCGGGTACATTATGAAGACCTCCGGGCATATTATTCTCTTAAATCCTCTGGGTGCATCTTTTAAAACCTCCGGGTAACTAATGTCAAGATTTTTTAAAGTTACGTTGCCTCAGTTTTCGAGGAGCCACATTTCCTAAATCCTCCGAATACATTCTGAAGACCTCCGGGTACATTATTCTCTTATAACCTTCGGGTAATTAGTTTCAAGGTTTTTTAAGTTTCGTTGCCTCAATTTTGAGTTTATTTTTAAAAGTGTCGTTGCCTCAATTTTGAGGAGTTCCTTTTTAAAGTTTCGCTACCTCAATTTTGAGCACTTTATTCTTAAAAGTTTCATTGCCTCAACTTTGAAGAGTTCATTTAATAATAAAAAAAAAACAACAAGGAAGAAGAAAGAGAAGAAGCTTTGAAAAAAAAATGATAAATTAGTCAAATACAATGTTTACGTCTTTGCACTATTTCGAATTTTCAAAATGCGCAAAGAGGGGCAGCTGTAGACACTGTAAAAAAGCAATAATAAAATTTTAGTAATTAAAAAAATCATAAAAAAAAGAGAGAAGAGGTACGTCTGGCAGGGTGCGTTCGCACCTTGTCAGGCACCACCCTTCCTACCAGACGTGAAAAAATCTCGTCTGGCAGGGTAGTGGAGGCACTACACTCTGCCAAAAAAAGTCGAGTGTATAAAGAGGGGAATCGGGAGCAACCCAAAAAGAGGGGAGCAAAAATCAAAGAAAAACCTAGCAATCAGCAATCCTAAAAAAATCCCTAGGCAACCAAGAAACCACAAAACAGCAACCAGAGGAAATCCTAGTTTTCTACCAGCCACAATAATCCACAAATCAGAAAAAATGCATCCAAAAAATACAAAAAAAATCAGTCAAAAATACACAATAGAATGAGAGTAATTGGATTTTGGGGGGGGGGGGGGGGGATTTTTTTTTTATTTTGGATTTTGGGGGTACTTGCACCGCCGCTGGTGGGTAGTCAAGGGCCTTAGCTACCGGCGGAAGGAAGGGAGCGATGTCGACAATGTCGAGCAGCTACAGGGAGGACAGATCTGAAGCTAAAGTCGATCGATGGTAAGAGAAGGCGAAGAGGGAGAGCTGACCGACGGTAGAAGACGGCGAGGAGAAGTCCGATCTTAATAGCCGACACCGGTAGGAGGGGAAAGATTTAGCTGCCGATAGGAGATCCGATTGGTGAGCTTGCCGTCCATCAAAGAACGGTGAAGAAGAAACAATGAGTATCGACTGGTGGTTGAGAGAGAGATTGGAGCGGCACCGACGAAAAGGAAAGCTTAGGTCGTCGATCGGCGACAGGAGAGGAAAAGGTAACCGACGACGTCGTCAGTTAGGGAGGTCCGGTTTGGGGTGGCTGTTAGAGGGAGAGAGAGCTGGTGAGATTTTAGAGAGAAGGCAGAGAGATTTGTTTTTAGAGAGAGAAAATGGGAAGAAAGGAAGAAAATGAAGCTTAAATAGCTAAGAGCTGGGGCATGTGAAACGGCGCCGTTTTAGGCACCAGGGGGCTGATTGAGCAAGAGATCAACATGGTGCGTTTTGATAAGAGGCCACGCGGGCCTTAGGGAGGCAATTTAGTTGGAGCAAGCCGGCATTTGGGTCGCTTCTACCCCGCTAAGGTAAATCCCTGACTTTTTTGAGAATCTGTTTGTTGGCCCATTTTACATTTTTTTTAGGGATATTAGGTAAAATTAATTATAAATTATTATAGTATAAAATTCTATTTTTTTTCTTTTCTTCATGGTATTTTAGACTTAGGAGATTAATACAAATAGGAGAATATAGAAATAATAAAAAATAAAAAATAAAAAAAGATAATAAAATATTTTTAGAAAATGTTTAGTTATACAAGGAATTTAAGCTTAGGAAAATATTTACCACAAATATAAAGAAAAATAAAAAAAAATAAAAATAATATATAAATGAATGGAGTAAATGGTAGGCTAAAGATTTATATATAGATTAAATTAAGAAATTGAAAATTATTGGATTAAGTATTAAAGTAATAAAATAGGTATGAGAATCAATCTTAGAAAATTAACTCTTAAAAAAATAAAAAATGATAATAATATTTCATGACATTAACTATAAGTACTATGAACCGATGATGGGATGATCAGTCGAGACGCGAGAAATCGCAATCCCGGACCCATATTCCTTAGGTTCGGAGTCCGAATCAAGGCTCCACCAGTACGATAGAAGGGCCTCGATTTCAAGATCCCAAAATTTTTAATAAATAAAAAATTTGACTATACAAAAAATTACTAAATAAAAATAATAAATAAATAACAATAGATAAAAAATTATAAAAATAATAATAATAATTCAAATATATAGTAAATAATTAATTTATGAAAATGCAATATACATGACATTAAATAAATAGACAAAATAAATAAAAAATAAGGAAAAAAATCCAAAACAATAGCTAATTTAAAATTAATCATTAAATATCTAATGGTATAAACTATAGATTAATAAAATGTTATGTAAAAGAAAAATAAAATTTTGTTCACTAAAATAACATTGAATTATAAACAATTTATCTAATTATAAAAGGAAAATATAAGAACTTAGAATAAAAAATGTAAAGTATGAAAAATAATAATAAGAAATAAAATAGAAAATATGATAATAAAATATAAAATGAAAATAATAATAAATGATAAAAAAATAGATAATTACATTAGCATAATATATATATATTGCATCATACATATCATTGCATATAAGTATTTTTGTTTACGAGTTAAGCCCCGATGATGAGATCTTTCGAGGGTCTTGCGAAGGCAAGTATTCCTCGAAAAGTTTCCTAGTTGAAAAGGTATCCTCAGATCCCACCAGTATGATGGGAGGGCTCAAGAAACGTCTTTAATAAAAGACTTTTGCTCGTATTAGGTTCATTATTCACGAAAATATTATTTTAAAAGAAAACGTACGATGACCCCGAAGACGGGATTTATTCGTCGAATTTGCGAAGGCGAATTTCTCTAATGATTCCCTAAGTGAGAGAATACCCTAGATCTCACTAGAATGATGGGCGGATCCGAGAGAATATCCTCAATAAAAGGTTATTTATCCAACATTTTTATCTCACGCCATACATCTCGTCTTGCCTCACATTTGCATTCTATTTTAGGTTAAATATGAGATAAAATAAAAGAATAATAACTAAAGAAATATAGTGAACTAAAAAAAATTAAAGCATAATAGGATAATCTAAAAAATGGTACCGTTCATGGAACGGGCGTCTCAAGGGTGCTAATCCTTCTCCGGGCGTAACCGTACTCCCGAACTTAGATCTAGAAAAACGTAGACCAGTTTAAGGTTCTTTTCGGTGAGCTTAAAATTAATTTAAAGCTTCATCGATTAGAATCAAGTCAATAGGTGGCCAATCGCACCTAGTAAAAAAGATTTGTGGTGACTCCTAGTTTTAGAGTTTTCACTCGCGTCTGGCGGTCGGGTTCCCAGACCCACATGTTACGACACCATCCACGTTCAACTGGTATTCACCTATGGATGGTTTGGTCCAATGGACAATTTTAAAAGGTATAGAATGTTTAGTGGAAAATTTAAATCCCCATTAAGCGACTATGTGGTAATCTCCTTTCCACTACCATCGTTTCAGGAGAAAACCTTCAAATAATTGTCTTAGCAATTTCATGATCCTCCATACAATTCTATCAGGGTACATACCCAAGTTCTTATGCTTCGCTTCATTTCTTTCCAACCACAAAAACCAACATATAAATAATGGAAGTAAAACACAAATATGACTCTGTTTAGTATAATCACCAGAATAATACCATGTCCATATAATTTGACATACATGTTGAGGATTTGAGATATGAATTTGAAATGAATTTGCAAAGATAGTCCAAACTTGTCTTGCCACCGGACTTTCCCATAGAATATGTATTAAAGATTCTTCAGAATTGCAACATAGACATTTAAAAGCCAAGTGAATGCCTTTTCAAAACTTTGCCATGACAAGTTGGCTTTTCAAAACTTTATATATTTTTATCTTTAATTTCATATATTTATGTTAAAATTAAAATTTTTTTATTTAATATTGACATATTAAAATTTTATTGTCAAATACTTAAATGAATTTTTGATAATTTGAGAGTATACAAATTAAGTTTTAATTAAATTTATGTAAAAAAATAAATTTTAATCTTTTATTTGTGATATATATTTTTTATATTTACCTTTATAAATTTACAGTAAAATTTTCAAAAGATTAATTTTTATTGTAAGTGTTTTACCCTTATTTATAATCTATAACATACTTAAAAGAAAGCCCCAAAGGGGCTTCCTCTTCTAGCCACGTGGAGGGCATAGGAAAAAAGAGAAAAATGAAAGAAAAAGAGAGGTAGAAAGAGAAAGAAAAAAATAGATAGGAAGAGACTCATGTGCAACACATGGGCCATAGTCTAGTCTATAACATACTTAAAAGGAAGCCTCAAAGGGGCTTCCTCCTCTAGCCACGTGGAGGGTATAGGAAAAAAGAGAAAAAGGGAAGAAAAAGAGAGGTACAAAGAGAAAGAAAAAAATAGATAGAAAGAGGTTTGTGTGCAACGCACGGGCCATAGTTTAGTTTATAACATAAGTAAAAGGAAGTCCCAAAGGGCCTTTCTCATTTACCCACGTGTCAACTTAGGCAATGCCCATATTTTTAATCTCTAAACCCATTAATAAGTCCAACTTTAGAAAAGAAACAGTCAACCCACGTTTCCCCATCAATCTGTTTGCCCATTAGTAAGTCCAACTTTACAAAAGAACTAGTCAACTCGCGTTTCCCTATCAGTCAAATTTTTATTTATTGCCAGAAGAGCTATGTTTTGTAGGAAAGAGCTTTGAACCTGTCAAACTTGAAGGAAAGGGTTTGAGATCTCTACCATGGGTTCTGAAATAAAACCCAAATTGCCCACATTAGTAAGTCATTTGACCGTCTTGATATTTTTCTGTTCATTCCCATCCCCTGTTTTGACTCCTCGGCTTAGATCTACTTGATTGTTTTCATCTTTTTAACTTCCCTCATTGTCGACTCCCCCTCTGGTCTATGCTATAATTTGTTTTTTGTTCTATCTTGCTTTTTATTCTTCACTTTAGTGTTTAGCACTTCTTAGGTTAGAACAAGTTTTTAGTTTAAGGTCCTTTCTCATGTCTGTCTTTTTTTTTTTGTGCTGCTTTAATTTTACCGTTTTTCATTTTTGCGTTTGTCATTACTTTGTAGAAATTATTGATTATTAACTGTTTATTTCGATTTCCTTTCTGTTTTTTGCACCTTCCTACTTTTATTTTTTTCAATTGAGTTTTTATCAATTCTTAGATTTAAATAAGTTTTGAGTTTTTACTTATTTTTAAGACATGTGCTTTAATTTTAAACTGTTCTTCATGTTCTCTTTTGTCATTCTGTGTTTTCCCTTTTGTTTATTTAGTGTGAGTTTTATATTTAAAATTTCGGTTACAATTTGATTATTTAATTTATTCTATTTTTTATTTGATATGTATGTAATCATAATTGATGTTAAACAACGTAAGAATCATCTTATGAGTTTTGATTGAATTCTCATACTGACTTAAAATTAATGTTGTTTTTTTTCTCTTTTGGTTTTGGCCTTGCAGTGCGTTTGTCAATATCAAATTTTCTGTTAGTACAAGCTGCTCCTGGAAAGTGTAATGTTTTCTGATTACATCAAGTTTTAGTTACAATATTTTATTTTTTGCTTTGTCATTTTAATTTATTAATCTCTTTTCTTGCTTAAGTCTTCGCATTATTGTCTTTCCAAGCTATTATAGATTTCATGTCATATTTTGCTTTTATCTAACACAAGTTATCAGTATTTTCCTTAAAAGATTTGTTGAATTGTTGAGAGAGAGGAAGAATTAGAGATGATAACTCAGCATAAATAGGATGATATTTCTTCCTTTACTAATTTGACAATTTAAGGGGAATGATGAATCTACATTTAAATTTGGTTTTTTTCCTTGAAAAAAAATTGAAATTATTGAGAAAATTATCTTAAATTTATATAAAAAAAATTAGAATTTAAAGCTTAAAACCAATTCAAACTTTGATTTATCTTGAACCATTATCAATGAACCCATGTAGCCAAACTATGGTCACTTAGTGTTTACCTTTGGGTCTGACCGCATAGGTTTTTCCAAACTCAAGTATTCTTCTAACAGTTCTACCACCAGAAGAAATTTGTTGCAGTAGAGTTCAAGTGCTAATTGTTAAAACTATAAACAAGCAAGAAAAACAAGCTCACAAATTAATATATTTAAATACTAAGTTGCTATATAAACCAATCCACCATTGATTGAAGAGCCCATTGATACAAGTGCCGAAGGAACAATAACAAAATTTTTGTAAACTTGGTAGTCAACTCTCATCATAGACATTACCAAATTATCGTCAGATAGAGAAAAGTAATTAAACTAAATAGGATCAACAGGACCTATAAAGCACATATTAACTTACTAGAAAGTAGCATTGACAAAAACCTGCCTATTCCACTACAACATTATTGATTGTATTTTATGTGAATATCATTATAACTTATTTTTAGTTTACCATTTCTCCATAAGTGGCAGATTTTTTTCCTTTAC